>NC_142930.1:121098482-121105982 GCF_046866305.1 Octopus bimaculoides | reverse complement strand
GTATCCAACTAGGTTTGATTAGCAGAAATATAATTAGTTACTAAAGCATTCGGTATTATATAAAAGGGACCAATTACGCTTGGCTGGCAGAAATATATTTGATACAATTCTTAAAACAAACCTCCCGCAAAACCGACTATGTACAAAACACTATAAAAATGGTAAATCACCTTAAAACAGTTAAGTGTTGAATGGTAAAGGCCTATGGAATTTCACCCGATACGATATTTTGAACGTTTACCTATCCATTCGAGAAAAGGGAGAGAGAGAGTGAGTGAATTAATGAATGAGAGAGAGAAAGAGAGAGAGAGAGAGAGAGAGAGAGAGAGAGAGAGGGAAGGTTCCTGTCATCTGTCTGCACCGTCTTCCAGAGTCGTCTTCCAGCACCAAAACGTACTGTCACTTAAACAGCTTGAACGCTCAGTCAGCTGTTCCAAATGGCCTTCAGCCAAATAGCTACGTCCAATCTTCTCATTCCGGCTGGAAACTACATAGGTTCAATTCCTCGACTAGACATTGCGTAGTGCCATTGTGCAAGGCAGTTAACTTCATGGTATTTCAATCCACTCTGCTGTAAATATACTTAAGCCGAGTACACGTGCAGCCCTCTTTCCCTCCAACTGTCACAAACTAATTGTTTATCTTGGACAAGGGTCAAAAGGTCGGGAAGATTCTCATGTCTATTCGCCACTGCGCAGACAGCCAAAGCAATTAGCGAAAGTATAGTAAAAGCTATCAACTCATCCTCGATCCAAAGATTCGGCCGTAGATTATTTTTAATTACACACAAAAACAAGGAGTAGTAGTTAAATATATTCACAACAGTGGCGTAGACTTGGTTCTGTAGTTCAGAAGCCCTCTTTGCAACCACGTGGTTTCGGGTCCAGTCCCACTACGCTGTACATTGGGCAAGTGTTTCCTACTATATTTCTTTCTTTATTGCCCACGGGGGCTAAACGTAGCGGAGACAAACCAGGACAGATAAAGGGATTAAGACGATTACATCGATCCCATTGCGTAACTGGTACTTATTTAATCGACCATGGCACGTAACCCTTACACAACAAAATTCAGCCGAGCAAATTTAATATAGCTAGTACCAAACCCGAACATGATGGAGCCTGTTAGGACATGGCCAAACACATAATGTCTGAGCGTGACAGATAACTGACAAAAGTTCATTGACATGTTACAAAATGAAGAAAATAACCCTGAAAAACCGCAAATTATAATTATCATCATCATCATCGCGATAATTATACTAATTTCGGTAATAGAATCGTAATGAGGTGACTCGTGTGTTGAAAAACAAGAGTGTTGAAAAACTTCCTCGTCACCTCTGTATAATAACACTTATATGTCTATATAAACAAGACCTTTTTTTATATTTTCTAATTAGATGAAATACTACTACTTCAAATTTATCTTCGCTTTAATGTTGCAATTATAATGTTTTCAGACAGTTAAGTGCTTTCCAAGCCGAAGGAAACAGGATATTTGTGCATATGTGTATACACACACACACACACACACACACATACACACACACACACACACACACACACACACACACATTGTATGTGTATGTGTGTGTATTGTGTCTGAATATACGTTAAATTTTACTGACAACGTGAGCTTGTCACTAAATAATTGTACAGGGACTGTTTTAATATATAAATACACAATCACACATATGCTTGAACACACAGGCATAAGACCTATTCACACGTATGTCTATATAAGTAAATATATAAGTATATATATATATATATATATATATATATATATATATATATATATATATATATATATATATAATTTATATATATATATATATATATATATATATATATATATATATATAATTTATATAAGGGCATTAACTGTGTAGTAATGCCTCACGCTTAGAGGGACTAAATAAGTCAAAAACTACCCAAAAATAAGCAACATATTTACCGAAAGCGAGGGAAATGCAACTTTCAAAAATTAATCTCCTAAAAACATTTAACCCCTTATGGGGTTTTTTTCACGCTGACTACTTGATAAATTCTTATAAAGATTTTATCCTATATTATATTATATATATATATATATATATTACCTATATATGTTTATCACCTATATATATATATATATTACGTATATATGAATATTACGTGTATATGTTTATATAAATATTCATATATACGTGTGTCTGTCTGTGATTTTGCGTGTGTGCGTGTGTATGGATGTTTTATAATGTTGCATTATTTTCAATTTCTTAGTAAGAAAGTTACAAATCTATGAAATTAGCAAATAAAAACTTAAGAGATCAATACCTCTCTCCCTAACGATTAATATTTTGACTATTCAGAAAACGATTGATATTTTGACTTTATTCTCAAACTGTATCAAGTATAACACAGCCGAAGAACCTCCACAATCCTTATAAATACCGTAAATCCTCGAGTATAATCCGCACTTTTTTCCCAAAATTTAAAGGTCAAAATTTCTAGTGCGTACTCTATACGAGGTTAAAAATGAAAAATATTTTCTAAGTAAAATTTTCTAAGTGGTAAATATGTGAAAGGCAATTTACTTAATATTTATTTTTCACTGACTTTATTACTGTTATTTCTTTATTTTCTGCAAACAAAATGCACAAAAAAGCTACACGTTTGCATTATGTTATATATACACTAATAATAAAGGACGTTACCGTATATACGTTTACAAATCAAGGACGTTATATAAACCTCCTTGATTCAAGTTAGAGAAGGGGTGCGTATTGTACACAAAGTTTAGGTTTTTCAGAGGTACAACGCCCTAAAAATCCCCTGCATATTATACTCAAGGGCGGACTATACTCGAGGATTTACGGTACCTGGTCTTACAATGTTGGACCGTCACTACAATCATATATCTTACAACGAATACTAAATCCATCACAAAATGAAGATTTTATGAGTGATTGACGAGCGAATGTGTGGTAGTGTGTAGTCTATTTTATTCTATTTATTTATTTTTTATTTCTTCTTTTCTCTCTTTCTTTATTTTCTATTTTATTTTATTTATTTATGTTATTAATTAATTAATTTTTTTTTGCTTTCTCTTTTTCCTTCTTTTCAAAATAAAAAGTCCTGTTCTCCATTTGTTTTATACAACACTTCACGGTCCCCTGGCCGTGCAGTTTCATATTATAATAGGGAAAACTGGAAATAAAAAAGTTGTTAATAATAATAATAATAATAATAATAATAATAATAATAATAATAATAATAATAATCGTTTTTTTTACTGGCCACAAGGGCTGAACTCAAAACAGATAGGGACAACACAAAACTAATAAAAACAATGATACCAAGAGGAGTGAGAAAACAGACGAGTATACAGAGATATGCTTACGATTCCCACAATTACAAACCATGTCAACGAATGAAATTCATACTTGAAGTGTGTTTACGGTCATCAAAGACTTCAGAATTGGAGGAGTATATAAAAAAAAAATCCATCACAAAAGTCAGGTCAACACACTGCAGTTCGGTGATCCTGTACGTAATAGGGTTACGTATAATTTTAAAGTACATCTTAAAAGCATACTGGAAAAGCAAGTACATACTGGAAAAGCAAGTACAAATATAAGATAGAGCAGTCCAATGGTGGAGGTATTTATCTTCATGATTAATCTTTTAGTGGTACCACTAATTCGCCAATGCTGATGTACTAAATTGACACTTTCGAGCTCTTTAGTGGTTTTGCTACTCACATTTGGTAGTTGAGATCTCGGCCGGCAATATTTTGATATCTTTCCGAAATAAGTCCAACGACTTTACAGAATCCTCTTACTGATTCTCATACATGGTAACTCCGTAAGCAGTTATCTCCAAACAGAAGATTCCCGCGTTTGCCGCTCGTTTGTAATCCAGTCCTACATTTTAGGTATCTCGTAATTCGCCACCAAATCCCTTCTTCTAAAAGTCTTATCTCAACGTACACGTACAAATCAAGGACGCAAATCTTTCCCGTTGCTCCAAACCAACAAAGAAATTAGTCCAAACAGTACCCAGTTTTTTACTCCCATGCAGTGCATCCCAGAGAATACCCATACCCTCTATTTATACCTGCATACACACACGCTTAAACACGCACACATACACACACAGATCTTTCTACATGATTCTGTTCAGGTACTTGAAAACGTACTACAGTGCGTTCCATCTCCAAGAAATAATTTCTGATCCCACCAACTACGGACCTATAATTTTTCCATCTCAACATTTCAAGACAATCAGATTCTCGACCACCTTCAGCCCACCTCACCCAATCACCATTAGTAAGGTTTCTGTAAGTCAAAGTCTCCAGGAAATCTGTTTTATTCTGCTCACGAGCGGTCCCTCACCTTTTATATAAACTTAATGAAACCAATGTTGTTATACAGCAAGGTACATGACCGTATATGGGATAAAAATCCCATGGATAAATTGTCCTTGCTCAATGGCTCGATCTGAATTTTATCTTTTGTCTCAGTAAGGTCTTGTTATATCGCACGATCGCAACGTACACCTTTTTTCTAAAACACATCCTGGCGTGTTTCTAGACACTGAGATGTCCATATTTTTGTTTTCTCTTGTGCATTAACAATCTCTCTCCAATCAACTCAAACATTACTAAGATTTATACAGACGAAACCATCTCTCACTCCTGCTTTACTTTCCATATGAAAACATCATCTGCAACCAATATAAGCACTTCACAACATACCTGCACTGCGACTGTGAACAGAAACTACGAAAATGTTCTCCATTAGTGATATAAGAATCTTGAATCCTTCAACAGTACCTAGGCACAGTCATTGAACATATTGAGGAAACAATTTACGCGTCATACTTTCTATACACGGAAAAAATAAATTTCAGCTCTCAATGCACCTCAAATTCTAAGCTTCAAAATTATCATACATATTATAATGCAAAAAGTCAGTACATAAACACGTTCAAATATTACCATGCAAATACACCCAAACATATGCAAATATTTATGTTCATATGCTTTTGTGTAAATATTCAGAAGTGTATGCATATTTATTTCGCTATATTTTTTTTCTATACATTCATTAAAATACATGTCAACATGTACAGCAGATGCTTAAAAATAGTTATGCACTTATGTACATTTTACATTCAGAACATAGCAAAAGCCAGAAAACACTTCACGACCCGACCGGTTGCTGGTTCGAGAGAGGCTTACAATAGAATACTGCTTCCAAAATCTGGAACGTCAAAAAACATATTTGACTATATCCAAGCGTTGTCCACCCACCCGATCGACAAGGGCTGACATACAATACACTCCAACCCATAGTTGACAGATTAGTTGCCATTTTCTCTGCTTTTCTGTCAACAACTCCAAACAATTCCTTATATACTTTTTCTCTGCAGTACTCTCATTTAGCGTTTCATTCTCATAGACTCTTCTTTAATAAATTACTTTAATCCTTCCTCCACAGAACATCAACCATCCCTCTAGAATCTTTTTCCCATCAACGTTTTCTCCACAGACATCGATTTACAGCTGGTTCAGCTGAACTTCAAACATATTAATCTAACAAGTCTTGAAGGGACTGCAAAGGCCATGACACTATCTGTTGTTGGAAAGCGTAAAAAATGATTTTCACTCTGTAGTAATATTTTTATGAACCTCTAAACTGTCCAAAGTTCAAATTGAACATTAAATTATTTCTATTTCTATTTTTATTTACCAGTGAGAGTTTGAAAAATTACTAGGTTTGTCATTAGAAAATGATGTAGCGTATAAAAATGTAAAAAAAAAAAAAGAAAAGAAATGAAATATTAAAGATAGAAATATAAAGAAAGATAAAATAGAAGTTATATGCAATATCTGTCTTGAAATCGATTGGAAATGAATAGAAATTACCATTGCGACAAAGCAAATATTTTCTTTCTTTTTCTTTCACTGCTTACACAGGAAAGCTGAAATACAAAATATATTTAATAAAATTTTCTTTATAAAAACTGATCGAAGCGTGAGTTTGTCTTTCGCAATACAATTCTGTAGTTTAATTTTTTTTTCATCTCAGTGCAGAGAAGTTGAAACTGCTAAGCAACAAGGTAAGACATCATGTATTAAATATAAGCGAATGCATAAACATATCTACCCTTATTTTCAAATTTTCAGAAGGATTATTATTTTCTTTACAACAAATTCACATTTTCTTATACTATATTTTTTTCCCCCACTTTTTCTATAAATCCCATACATCATTGATTTTTGAGAGAAGCATATTCTAGCAACATCTAATTTCGTTGTTGACTCCGAACGTTATTCACCCAATGTGAGAAATCATAATTAAAAGCATAGAGCACAGCATTAGAATATATTTCAGTATTCATATCTAACATCACTTCGATTTCGAATACCACTGGGGGCGATCCTTCCGTTCGCTCTACAAGGTCTGATCAATAAGTATCCGGAATGTTGCCATAATAACGATGCTAAAGCATGCAGAGTAAAGCCACTTGGTAAAGATTGACCTTGAACTCTGCTGTGCGTGTGAACTAAGTTTTAACATTCTGGTTCACTTCCGCTATTTAGAGCAGTGCTTGGAAGGAAGGTGTGTAGAGTGTGGTCGTCGCATTGACCATGACAGAGAAAGGTATCGTAGCGATACCTGCTCAGAGGCCTACGCAAAGTTACAGAAACGGTATGGAGAGGAGTGTATGAGCCACACACAAGTGTACGAGTGGTTCAGACACTTCCAAGATGGCCGAAAAATTGTCGATATTGACGAGACGTTCTGGGAAACCAGCAACCAGCAGAACTGAGAAAAACATCACAGATGTGCGTGCAGATGTGAGGGGAAATTGTCGAATCACCATCCATGAGTTATCAGAGGATTTGAAGATTGGTTACGGTTCAGTTCAGTCCATTATCACTGAAGATTTGGGTATGAGACGCGTGTCTGCAAAGTTTGTGTCAAAACTGCTTTCAGCAGACCAAAAAGACACTCGGGTTTCAATTGCAGAAAATTTCCTTGATTGTGTCGAGAACGATGAAAATTCTTTGAAAACTTTGCGTTGGCCTCTGAGCAGATATCGCCAAGCTCTTCACAAAATTCTCTGCTCAACTTTCACTGTCATGCTTAATGCAACGGTCATATGCTACACACGTTCTTTCAAAGCACTGCTGTAAACAGCGGAAGTGAGCTAGAACGTTAAAACTTAGTGCGCGTGCACATTAGAGTTTAAGATCAATTTGAGCCAAGCTGCTTTACTCTGCGTGCTTTAGCTTCGTTACTATGGCAACAGTCCAGATACTTATTGATCAGACCACGTATATACTGGTTCAGTTCACTATATCCATTGCATAAAAAAAAATGCATGGCATTCTAGCTGTGCTGGGAACCTTCATTTTCAACGCATCATGATCTTAATAATGGTTTCAAACTCTGGTACAGGGACAGTAATTTTTGAGGATAGGCGGAAGTCGATTACATCGACCCCA
>NC_142930.1:121080982-121093482 GCF_046866305.1 Octopus bimaculoides | reverse complement strand
AGTCTAAATATTACGTGAAATCTGTGACCGGCCAGTCTTTCTGAACGGCGCCCCTAACGAAAAATTACCGTTAATTTCTTTCAGTAGTTCAGTCCGCCTGATAATGATTCATGTTCCATGCAGTCCGCCTCATGAAGAAACTTGTCCATATCGTGGTTTAAACTCACATCAACATTGATCGAACAGAGATAAGAGTTAAAACGATCTAGTCGTGACGATTCCGTCGATTTGTATATCGTAATATTTTTTATCAGATTCGGTCATTTTTTTTTTTTTTAAGACCATTATTTTAAAAAACTTTGCTTTCATTCTTTCAGGCACAGTAAAATAAGCATCAGTTAAGTAGTAGTGAAGATTCAATTGACTATGTCACTTCCTATAAATTTTTGGCCTTGCCTCACTATTAGAAATTTTTAATAATTCGAGCAAAGTATGGGATGTTGAAGCAGAAGATGGGATGTTGTCATATTCATATTCCTCTTCCTAATCCAAGGCAATGGATTGGTAGCTTTCTATCGAACAAAATCTCTTGTCAAAGTGCCAAGAACATCTTGCCTGTTATTACAAGCAAAAACTTTTCTTCTCTACGTAATTTCAACAACCCTAATACCAACTCTTTCATGAGTATGATTTTTTTTTTTATAGCATGAGCTAACCGAGCTAAAACTGATTCTCTCTATATATGTATACACTCAGCTACTGTCAAAGATAACTCACCACCTCATTTTCCAGCTATATCTGGAATTTAGGAGATAGTAATAGTTACAATTATAAAATCATTTGGTCCGTTATAAAACTCACATCACCTACATTAATAATTTTAGAAGGAGTGATCATTGCTTCTTGAAAAAATATATTAACCGTTATGACCTTTTCCAACTTTGAGCAAGAGATCAGAATTGGTAAGTCTACCAGACATTTCCATTGACATTTATCTCGATATTTCCGATAGCCAACTGGCTAGAAATAGTTTATTTACTCATCATGGATTTACCATAAGTTGAAATATAATAAAACACTTCGTCCTTCATCAATTTGCATTGATAACAACCACTTTCCTTGATTTTGTGTAATTTACATATATGATACTGAAGTCAGGAGGTACAATGGCCCAATGGTTAGGGCAGCGGACTCGCGGTCTTAGGATCGCGGTTTCGATTCCCAGACCGGGCGTTATGAGTGTTTATTGAGCGAAAACACCTAAAGCTCCACGAGGCTCCGGTACCGGATGGTGGTGAACATTACTGTACTCTTTCACCACAACTTTCTATCACTCTTTCTTCCTGTTTCTGTTTTACCTGTATTTCAAAGGGCCAGCCGTATCACACTCTGTGTCACGCTGAATATCCCCGAGAACTACGTTAAGGGTACACGTGTCTGCAGAGTGCTCAGCCACTTGCACGTTAATTTCACGAGCAGGCTGTTCTGTTGATCGGATCAACTGGAACACTCGTTGTCGTAACCGACGGAGTGCCAACATACTGAAGTCAAGACAATATCACATTTTTGCATAAGAGTAAGTGACATTTGGATTGATGAATGTATGATAAACTTCCTAACGTTTTCTTGGACAACCAATCAAATGTCGATGACTAATAATGCTTTCTACATACAATATTATTTTTCTTTATTGTCACGCAGTTTCCTCACTTCCATTGTGTGAATAAACGACAACGGGAAACTCATTGTAAAAGCTTAAGAAACTGTAGATTCTATGAAAATCAACACTACTTTCTCTAACTTTGTAACCACGCGCGATCACAATACACACACATACTTACATGAGCATGTGTGAGTCTATCTATCTATCTATCTATCTATCTATCTATCTATCTATCTATCTATCTAATTTTGTTTATTTAAATAATATTGGTTTCAAATGTTGGCACAAGGCAATGAAATTCGAGGGAGGGAGTTAGTCGCTTACATTAAACCTGAAAGAATGAAAGATAAAATCGGCTCAAACGTTTTTCCCACCGTGCTAACTATTCTGACAGCACACCGCCTGTGGTAAGAAGCTTGCATCCCAACCACATCGTTCCGAGTTCAGTCCCACTGCGTAGCACCTTAGACAAGTGTCTTATATTGTAGCCTTGAGCCAATCAAAGCCTTGTGAGTGGGTTTGATTGATGGAAACTGACTAAAAGAAATAAAACAATATATAACATCCCCTTGTACTATAGGCACAAGGCTTGAAATTTTTGTGGCGGCGTTGGATGGGGTTAGTCGATTACATGGACCCCAGTGCGCATCTGGTACCCATTTTATCAACTCAGAAAAAGATGAAAGGCAACTCAGAATGTAAAGACGGACCACTATGCATTTCGACCGGTGTGCTAACGAATTTTTTCTACTCTAGGCACAAAGCCCGTAATTTTGGGGGAGAGGGCCATTCTATTAGATCGACCCCATTACGCAGCTGGTAGTTAATTTATTGACCCCAAAATGATGAAAGGCAAAGTCGACCTCGGTGGAATTTGGTCTCAGAACGTAAAGACAGACGAAATACCGCTAAGCATTTCGTCCGGCGTGATAACGTTTCTGCCAGCTCGCCGTCTTCGTACATTTACATATTAGCTGTATATAAATGTATATGTACTCGCATATATATATATATATATATATATATATATATATATACATATATATATATATATATATATATATATATATATATATATATATAGAGAGAGAGAGAGAGAGAGAGAGGAGGTGATAACTGTAATCTTCGTCATATTGATTTAAAATTTTGGCGCAAGACCAGCAATTTCGGGTGAGTGGGTAAATCAATTACATTGATCTCAGTATTCAACTGGTACTTCTTTTATCGATTCTGAAAGGATGAAAAGGAAAACTCACCGCGGATGAATTTGAGCTCAGAATGTAGAGACGGACGAAATGCCGCTAAGCATTTTTCCCGGAGTGCTAACGCGTCTGTCAGCTTGTCGCCTTAAATGATCTTGGTAATATCGTTTTGCTGTTTGTCGAGTGTCAGATGATATATTTTGGATGTAATTTCAATAATTTGTTTGTGTTGCAGCTGCATTATTCCATATGGCCATCTTTATGTAATTTGTGTCTTGCAGAACGAACAAGAGAGAGAGAGGTGGGGAGAAAGAGAGAGACTAACAACTTATTGCGATATTATTTTTCGAATTATGAAGGAAAATTTATTTCGACATGTTACTACTCACATCTCCCCATGGCGTACAAATTTATTTAAGATTTTGAATTTTATTTCAGGTTTTGAATATCACAAGTATAGTATGATCTTTTGCGGATGGAGACAATTATTTAAGTTTTCAAATTCTGGTTCTTGTGTATGCTCTGCAATTCTGGTTCTTGTGATGCAGTCTTACTTATCAGATTCGCCCTCACTGTGCTACATTATTACTGAGTTCATGGGGATCAGGGGTGGGGCTTGAATTTGTGATATTTATTATTCGTGAGTTGATGCTGATACATAATGCCACCGCGTTCCAAATGAGTTTCCTCAACACGTAGTATAGTACCTTCGTTTAGATAATGATGAGATGCGATTTTGATGTCTCCATTACAAGCATTAAACATTACCATATAATCACATGCATGTATTATATATTATAAAGGGTAAAATTCTTAATGATTTTTACCAAGTGGTCAGCGTGGAAATAAAACCTCATAGGTAAATTTTATAAATATTTTATGATTATATACATAGTTATAACAAGAGCTTGGCTTGTGCTTCACCACGCACTGAAAAATAGACGTCAAAAGACACTATCACCATAAATTCTCCGAGAAGTGTAGTGTTTTTCTCGGAAAATTTATGGTGGTAATAGTGTCTTTTGACGTTTATTTTTTAGTGCGTGGTGAAGCACGAGCCAAGTCCTTGTTATAATTATGTATATAATTATAATATATATATATATACATACAGGCATACACAGATGACTATAGAATCACGTGCATTAATATAGATACATGAATAAATACATACATTCATACATACTGTGTGTCTCTCTCTCATGCACACATTGTCGTTAACATGGTGAAATGTTAATTATCATTGAATTCTGGTTGAAAAACGCCAATCTCCGTCAGTATGCAATCTTAGGTGCTAGAAAGATATATTTACTTTTCAAAAATGGTTTTTCCACATTTTCAGTGTTGAGTGCTTATTATTTTAATTAATTTCTAACGTATATATGTAGCTATAAAGATACGAGAGTGCACAAACAGGAGAATGATCCGGAACTATCAAAAAGTCAGAAGAATTTGTATGAATGTCGAACCTTCAACAAGTTCTGTCAGTCGTTGGCAGGATTCAGGAGCCATTGTCATATAATCCTATGATACACTTTATTTAGCCATCCATACTTGTTTAACGAGTTGGCAGCCATCATATCTAAATGTATTTGCATGTATGTTTCCATGCATGTATATACACTTGTTCATATGAATGTGTGTGATAGATCGCTGACCACTACATTTATATTTTTTCTCCTTATATCTCTCCTTATTTCTTTCTGTGTTCCTTTCAGTTGAAGAGTGTAGGCTCGAAACGTCAAAGACTTTCTCTATTCCCGAGCGTTAAACTAATACATCCATTTGTTGTTTACACATATGTATGTATGTGAGTTCGGGTAAGGATGCGTTCTCTTTCAACTGTGTTTGCGATTACTGTACTAACAACGGCATTACTTCATATTTCCAGTTCCTATTTATAAAAGCTTCACATCAGTTTCTCTCGTTAACATCGTTACTGACTCGCAAGTTATTTTGAGTGACCAGACGCACAATCTAAGACATTCCAGGTATAACTAGTCCAGTCTCTTCTCGAGTATTGAGCACCTAAGACTACTTTATCCAATGTGCCCTTCTAAATTGAAGATAGTAGGCTCTAAGGGCTCGTAATAGACTTGTTAATGTAAAAAGACGCAATAAAAAACTTTTATCAAAGGAGAAGGAACGAAGTAATTTCCGTGGGGTCACTTATGTTGCTACGGAGGCTTGCAAATTTATCCTTAAGTCACTCCTATAATATCTTTAGGAGCGACAAAAAAATAAATGAAGCACACATTAAGCAATATAGTCCTAGATACACTATGTTTAAAAATTGCTTCTCAACATACTTTTACACTTACAGCAATGATCTGAAACAATAATTGCAACCATAATTGAAACGACGACAACACCGATGACGATAGCACCTCGAAGACGATGATGACAACCTTGATGTCAACAACAATGACAGCAACAACAACAACAACAACAACATTGTCAACTACAAGGCTAAGAACAATAATAATAACAGCAATATTTTCTATTGAAATAATTCCGTTCCAGTAGTCGCTAGGCCAGTCACTCAGTACACTCGAGTGAAATACCCTGGGCATAATATTAATATTTATTGCATCGCATTGGGAGGTATGAATCAAACTGAGAAAGTAACGTGACAGAACTAATAACTTCGTATATGAAGTGAGATCGAAAATTTTAAACATAAAATATAAAAAAATTAGCTTCATTTTGTTATTGGTGTTGCCGTGTGTTGTTTAGTTCCTGGTCCAACCTTAAAAGAGGAAATCTAAGACGAACAAAGAAGTTTCTCAGTCATAAACACCCCTTCCTTTCCTGTTATCGACCATTGCGTAACTAGAATTGCATTATTCAGTGTGTCCCGTCCATTTTTAAGACTAATTCGTTGCTATTTCTAGCGGTCGTGTGACCGCCTAGAAAGAGAGAGAAATAGAGAGAATTAAAATGACAGAGATACTCTTATCGCTTTATTGTAATTTAATCACAGGTCATCTCTTATCGATCAGGCACATGATCAAAGGCGCTCCAATCGTGACTATCTTTTTTTTTTATCTCTATGTGAAGAGAACCAAGGTCACAATTTCCGTGAATATTTCTTAATGATACAGTAAGATGCGATCTGAGGGCGATCTGGCTGCTTTTTTTCTAGCAGGCCAGTGAACTACGTAGA
Source organism: Octopus bimaculoides (assembly GCF_046866305.1). Lineage (NCBI taxonomy): Eukaryota > Metazoa > Mollusca > Cephalopoda > Octopoda > Octopodidae > Octopus > Octopus bimaculoides. The sequence continues at coordinate 121,087,511 of NC_142930.1, read as the reverse complement.
GGTGCCCTCCTCGGTTATATTTGTTGTTGTTGTTGTTTCGTCCAAGATCAACCCTAATAAAGCAGACTCGTGACGAAAAACACTGCAGTCGTAGCCACGCAACCGTCCTAAGTGTCTAGAAACGAGGGCCACATTACCCAACATTTCCGTTTTTAATACAGTAGGGCATTATTAAGGGAAATGTGGTTACAATTTTCAGCAACGTAGAGCTCCCTAATCACTTGTAGAGGTTGCTTTTGTTTAGTCCCCTGTCAGCGCCAGTGAAGTAAATGCATTCAAATACCCTACAGTCGTGAATGTCCCATCTTTTTCCGACGTGTAGAGAAACTAGGGCCACGTTACCAAACTTTCTGTTTTTAATATAGTAGGGTGTTAAAGGCGGTGAGCTGGCAGAAAGTTTAGCACACGGGGCGAAATGCTTAGATGTATTTCGTTGGTCTTTACGTTGTGAATTCAAATTCCGCCGAGGTCGACTTTGCCTTTTATCTTTTCGGGGGTTGATAAATTAAGTGCCAGTTGCGTACTGGGCTCGATCAAATCGACTGGCCGCCTCCCCAAATATTTCGGCCCTTGTATCTAGAGTAGAAAAGAATATTTTAAACGCGGCGAGTTGAAAGAAACGTTAGCACGTCGAGTGAAATGCTTAGCGGTATTTCGCTTGTCTTTACGTTCTGAGTTCAGATTCCGCCGAGGTCGACTTTACCTTTCATCCTTTCGGGGTCGATAAATTAAGTACCAGTGGCGTACTGGGTCGATCTAACGAAATCTAGTTCGTGTATTGAATAACGAATTCTAATTCAAGTATTGAATAACGAACTCTATAGTGTACATAATAACTCGTTTTACTCTTAATATCTCCATTTCCCGAGGGTAGACCAAACCGCAATAACTTTGGGGCGACAGCTAAGTAAGGGAAGATTAGCTAAATGATAAATAATAATTTTATCGTTTTTGGTGAGTACTGGGACAGGGTAGGCTTAATGTAACGTTTTTATAGTTTCGTCAAGATCATTAGATTCTATTAGGTCTAATGCAATATTTAATGTCCCTAAAAGAAATTAGCGTTTGCAACACCAATTTATTTAACAATGAGATGCCAAAAATAACATTTGTCACAGAAATAACTATTACCTTCCGGTTAGAAATCTTAACAAAGGAAATCGGAAGACAAAAAAAAATAATAACAGAAATAATTAATACCCACATGCATGTATATATATGTATATATTTATGTATACACACACACGCACACACACGCACATACACACACACACACACACACACACACACACATATATATATATATACATACACAAAAACAAACATACACAAACATAGATATATATATATGCGTACCATATATATATATATATATATATATATATATATATATATATATATATATATATATATATACATATACACACACACACACACACACACACACACACACATACACACACACATATATATATATATATATATATACATATATATATACGAATTACTGCCTTAATCAGCTCTTACATATGCACACACACACATGCGCGCGCACACACACACACACACACACACAGACACACACACACACACACACACACACACACACACACACACACACACACACACATATGACACAGCAAGAAATATTGTAGGAAGTTATTCATTTGCTTGTCCGGTTTACTTAGCGTAGGAGAGAGACAAGGAAGCGGCGCTTCAAATATGAAGCTATTTTCTAACCTGCCTTGACTTAATGCTGTGATTCCTAGCGCAAAAAAGTAGTAGTAGTAGTAGTAGTAGTAGTAGTAGTAGTAGTAGTAGTAGTAGTAGTAGCAGCAGCAGTAGTAGCAGCAGCAGCAGTACCAGTAGTAGTAGTAGTAGTAGTAATTTCTTGTAATAATAGTCAAGGCAATTTATTGAAGGAATTAATATATTAGTAGTGGATATTTTCTGTACATTTCCGGACGACGAAAACGAGAAAGAAAGAAAAGAATTATGAAAACTATGAAAAGAAACACACACACACACAAACATACGCATTGTATCTCTCTATCTCTTAAACACACACATACTCACATTCATATACACGCATACAGTACGCACACAAAATGGAGTTTGCTGTGGTTTTCGTTCGTGTAAGCGTTTCTAGCGCGAATGACGTCAAAGAACAGTCAAGTGTCTCAAACGGTTTTATATAATACTTTTGTCGTTTGGCTATTGTTTATGATGTGAGGTGTCACTTTTCTTAGCTGATTGCATCTATATTCGTAAATCAAAGGATACTTTCATTCTATGTGTCTGTAGGCTGATGTGAGGTGACATGTAGGGAATATGTGCATATATGGATATATAAGCAGGGTGTAAAATGTGTCTCCTCTGTAAAGTGTTGCTTCATTTTTTTTGATATTTATGAAGATAACATTAGACTATTACAAAACAGCGAAAGAGAAACTGTCTGGTCGCTTGATATGCTAGATATAGCAACCAAATCCTCTTGAACTCATATTGTACTGTCTTAATACAATATGTAAGAGAGGAAAGGCGGAGACCTGGCACGCTGGACGAAATGCTTAGCGGTATTTCGTCTGTCTTTACGTTCTGAGTTCAAATTTCGCCGAGGTCGTCTTTGCCTTTCATCCTTTCGGGGTCGATTAAATAAGTACCAGTTACGCACTGGGGTCGATATAATCGACTTAATCCGTTTGTCTGACCTTGGTTGTCCTCTCTGTGTGTAGCCCCTTGTGGGCAGTAAAGAAATAAGAAGCGTTAGCACGCCGGACGAAATGTTTAGCGGTATTTCGTCTGCCGTAACGTTCTGAATTCAAATTCCACCGAGGTCGACTTTGCCTTTCACCCTTCGGGATCGATAAATTAAGTACCATTTGCGTACTGGAGTCGATCTAATCGACTGGTCTCTCTCTCAAAATTTCGGACCTTGTGCCAAGAATAGATAAAGATATGAGAGGAAGAGAAAGAAACATTGAAAGAGAGAGAGAGAGAGAGAGAGAGAGAGAGAGATAGAGAGGGGGGCAGAGAAGTTTAAAATAATCTTACCTATTACCTTTTATTTGATTCAATCACTGGACTACGGCCATACTAGGCCATACTACGGCCATACTAGGGCATTTTGGTCGAACAAATTTCACCTGTACTTATTTTCTTTTAAAAGTTCAATACTTATTCTCTTATCGCTCTCTTTTACCGAATTGCTTACAAATCAAAGCCGCTTGTCAAGCGGTATTGGTGGCACAAACATGAGCACACACACACACACACACAGAGGGTTAGTCAAAAGTCACCTGACAGTAAATCAAAACCGTTTAATTCGAAGACTTATTTATGTTTAACAACTGAATGAATTTAATAAAAGCATTTAAATTCAACATCATCAAAATTTTTCAAACTGAAGTCCTTCTTGAGCGACACACTTTCCCATTCGAGTCAATACAGAATTAAAAGTATTATTTATGGAATTTTGATTTACTGTCAGGTAACTTTTGGCCAACACGTTATATAGATTTATATATGGTTCAAAATTATGAAAAAAAACCTTCAAAAAACAAAAGACAGGTAAGGTAGCAACAAACAAGGACAGACATACGGATTAAGTCAATTATATCGACCCCAGTGCGTAATTGGTACTTATTTAATCGACCCCGAAAGGATGAAAGGCAAAGTAGACCTCGGCGGAATTTGAACTCAAAACGTAGCGGCAGATGAAATACCGCTAGGCATTTCGCACGGCGGTGCTAATGTTTCTGCCAGCTCGCCACCTTTTCTCTCTTTCATATCGTACTAAGACAGTACAATATGAGTTCAAGAGGATTTGGTTGCTATATCTAGCATATCAGCAGCAGCAGCAAGAGTAGAGTTGTAGTAGTAGTAGTAGTAGTAGTAGTAGTAGTAGTAGTAGTAGTACTGTTGCTTCTCTTGTTAAAAAAATTTCGCCCAATTTTGGTAGAAATTAGTTACCAACCGGTTATATTTTTCTGAGATTTTTTCTAATGGTAGAGGCTGCAGATTTATGAGAACAGCTGTAACTTCTCTTTAAATTCTTTCTAGTAGATTTTGAAGAAGTTATGGTTGAGTAGAAATGTTATTTCATAAATGTAGGAATAATCTTGTGTTGTTCGAACTGGTATTTAAACTCTGGGTTACTCTGTGTGAATCTTTTCTTTGTTTGCTGAATGGTTGCATTGATCTGTTTAGATGCACGATGAGTTCCATTATCCAAGCTACCTCTATGCAATGCACTGTTGTAATATTCAGCTGATGATCCGGCTGCCGGTGTATCTAAACTTCGCTTATTAATGTAGTTATGAAGATGTTTGAAAATAGCTGGCCGATTGTTGAAACATTTGTAAATGTACTATAAAGTTTCAAAGATATTTGCAAGAGAGATATGAAGTGAGTAAATCTAGACGTTCTTGAAATGGGAGGATGTCGCAAATGATCGCCTATGCTTGAGACGAATATTACGTAAATGAATGGAGTGACGGGAAGAGAAAATGAGATTTTCCACCGAAGAAAAACGCGTTCGAAGGAAGAAAAACTCGGTGGAAAGGTTGTTCAAATGCAGTCGCTGCGTTCATGACTGCCATTCCTATGTAGGCCTGTGCAATCATAGCAGACGCTGCACTGCCATCAGGAAATGACACACAATTCTTCAAGTACAAATCCATAGTCTTTCGAGACCGAGGGATGCCTTTCATGTCACATGAGGATCTTTGAAAATGGCAGGCAGGTGGTTGGGACGTTTGCAAATGAATTATAAAATTTCTGTAAGGATAGTAGATATGTATTAATCCCGATGTACACAGACTTTGTGGACACCCTGTAGAGTAAATGATCATACTGGTGTTTGAGTGGCTGGGTGGTAAGGAGCTTGCTTACCAACCACATGGTTCCGGGTTCAGTCTCACTGCGTGGCACCTTGGGCAAGTGTCTTCTACTATAGCCTCGGGCCGACCAAAGCCTTGTGAGTGGATTTGGTAGACGGAAACTGAAAGAAGCCCGTCGTATATATGCATATGTATATATATGTGTGTGTTTGTGTGTCTGTGTCTGTCTCCCCAACATCGCTTGACAACCGATGCTAGTGTGTTTACGTCCCCGTAACATAGCGGTTCAGCAAACGAAGCCGATAGAATAAGTACTAGGCTGCTTCCAAAGAATAAATCCTGGGGTCGATTTGCTCGACTAAAGGCGGTGCTCGAACATGGCCACAATCAAATGACTGAAACAGGTAAAAGAATAAAAGAGTAACAGAAAATCTGCTGTCAAAAACCAAGGTGTTCTGAAGGATTTACTTTTGCCCTTTTTGACGGCTGAAATCACACGTTGACATGCCGTGTAAATTTGCAGTTATATTTATTGTGTCTGTCAGTAACCGAAATGCTATAGACCCAGAGTGGAAGGTTGATTGTGTGTATAATACTATTATTGATCGAGTCTAATTTACATTTTACTGATCTTATCTAAGGTGTTAATCTTGTAGTCTTTTAATGTAATATAGAATTGGAAAATTGCTACACACTTTATCGTCTCTGTTAACGAAGAAGGCTAGTTTTATTAAATCGTATGCGTTTCTGTTTTCTTATATATTATTGCGATGTTGTTCCAGAGGACTCCTGTATATTGTGTCAAATTCGTATATGTCTAAATGCATAATATATGTGCTCATGTGAATGTATATGTGAGATCAATTAGTTATTTCTTTGCGTTTGTATGTTCTGTTTCTATTTGTGTTATATATATATATATATATATATATATATATATATATATATATATATATATATATATATATATATATATATATACATATATGCATATGTTTGTATTATATTATTTCATGTCCTTTCGAAACTATGTAACTTATAACGTCAGCAATCTATCTATCTGTCTGTCTGTCTGTCTGTCAACAAATCTACCTCTTTATCTACCTACCTACCTACCTACCTACCTACCTACCTACCTACCTACCAACCTACCTACCTACCATCTATCTATCTATCTATCTATCTATCTATCTATCTATCTATCTATCTATCTACACACACACATATCAATATAAAGGAAAGCATTTAATGTAGACATGCTACATTGCCATTATATATCAAAGCTGTAGTACCAAATTTTAAATAGTTATCCCTTGCTTTTTGACTTTTGCTCTCTCTCCACCCACGTGCTCACTAACAAAATCAAGACATCTACATTTAAAACAATTACTTTATTTATGATTTACCTACACCTATTGCGTCTCTTTGGGCTTTGTATTTCCCCATATTTACCAGAGATGTATTTCTATTGTCAAATACGTTTCCCCTAACGTAACTGTTCAAGCTTTTATAAGGGAGATAATAATATCATCGTAATATGTCGTAGGATAATATATTTAAAATAGAAGTTAATGTTTTATGAGAGAAAAAAAAGCATTGAATTCAGGTAATTTCTTTTTGTTTACTTAATAATGCGATGTTCTCAAAACTGTCCGTCTTTGGCAATTATGTATAGAACTATTTCATTC
>NC_142930.1:121048482-121075982 GCF_046866305.1 Octopus bimaculoides | reverse complement strand
TGACCTAATGACTGCTGCTACCCAAATCTGATTTTTGTTCTCGTATAGTTTCATGTTCTCTGTTGGAATCCGTGTTTATTTTTCTAATGGAAAATATTCTTCATCTTCACCTTCGTGGCTGCGTTATTAAATTTATTCCCTCCTCTTGATGCAGCTGCTTCTTTGTTATGTAATTCAATTCAGGAAAAAATTCGCTTCAGCATAATTTCATTCTGTCCATATAGTCAAGGGAAATAATTTTTTTAATTTTTTACTACTTTATAGTAATTATACAAGTCATTATAAATATAATAACTTCAGAATTTAAAAAAAAAAGCGCTTTTTATAATTCCAAATCGATCGATAGCTGTTGGAAATTTGTTTCAACGCTTTTGATAACGTCTTTCTTTGATTCGTCGCTGTTTCGATTTTGTTGATGAATTCATATTTGAACATATTGCTTGTAGTAATAAATGAATTCAAATTTGGAACAAATATGGCTAGAGTCTTGAATAAAGATAATTTTCAAATTTTCGTGACCAAGAGAATAACTAGTCAGCTATTATGGTTGGTAGTAGTAACATTAAAGATGTCGAGAATAATCATTAAAATCTTAATAAATATACTATTATCGGAAGTAAGCTTGGGTGAATCAAAATATATATGCATAATCCAGATATATGTCGATGACATGTAATGAGAAAGAAACACGCCTGGGTAAAATACATGTCTAATAAATGGTGATTAGTTAAAAGGAAAAATATACAAATTAAAGTAGCCTCTATAGCAATAGCTAAAATCTGATTGCTTTATATGTATCAGATAAGTAATCTATGTTATCGGCTGGAGAAGGAACTGGAGTACGTACACCTGATGAGCGGTGAAGAAATACAATACCCAACTGTTTGTCAGAAATCATTCTATGCTCTTTTCTTCAGCACATAAAAATCATAGAAAGAATGAATTTGCATTATTGTAATTTCTTCCCACAGCTAAGTCTTTCCAGTGTGTATACACACACACAAACACTCACACACATAAATACATACATACATACATAAAAAGGAGTACTGGTGGAATGTTCCAGTGAAGACCTCAATAAAATGTAAGCACAACAGACCTGATATAATGCTTTTGGATTGAGAAGAGAAGCTGTGTACAGTTGTGGAAATTAGCTGCCCAGCGGATGTTAACATAAAGCTGAAGATCCAGTTAAAAAGAGAATACCTACGTTGAACTATTGAGAAATTTGCAGTTACTCTATCCAGATTATAAAGTTCAGGTTTATACCTGTAATTACTGGAGACCTGGGATATGCAACACACTGCTTAAATATCAATCTTGGGAAATTAGGTTTCTCAAAACCAGAAAGTAGAAAACTGATTCGAAGTCAACAGAATTAAGCCATCACCGGAACTGTAAGAATCTGTAAAGAAGCCTTGGATCTTGGCTAGAAACCAATTCCTTCTCTATTAGCGAGAAATCTTGAAATAAAACTGAACAATGACATACATATAACTGAACATTAATACATACACTGACACACAGATATATATATATATATATATATATATATACACACATACAGATATATAATGAAATGACAATACAAAAGCGAAGTAAATCCTTCTTTGCAGAATAAGTGTATTTATTAATAGATAGATATTTCATATTCGCATTAAAGTTCGCCATTTCGCCATCGTGTAACTCGTAAGAGAGGTAAGGGGTAATCTCTATGATTCTAATTATACATATTTGAATAATATATTATTTTTAAAAAATGCATAAATGTTCGAAGCGATCTTTCGAATTTGCTAAGTTAGTGCGTGGTTAGTGATGGTAGGGCAGATGTGGATATACGCACGTGTTTAATCAAAAACATAGCTCCAAGTCTTAATATAGAAGATAGAGTAGAAATTTATACAACAATGAAAAAATTATTTATGTCACTGACAAGTGATATAAAGTTTATATTTTATTGCTAATTTGCCAAATATATCTTCATTCATATATACGTACGTATGTACATTCAAACGTACATATTTTAATACGTACATACATACATATATACACATATACCAATTTGCATATTCTTAAATTCACACGTATACCAACACACACAACGCTGCCAGAAACGTTCATCCACTCAATCTTTGTATATATTTCTGGATATATATATATATATATATATATATATATACACGTATGTCTGTATATATATCTTTCTTTGTATGTGTGTATATGTGTATACATATATATACATAATGTATATATATATATATATATATATATATATATATATATATATGTAAACTTATACACTCTATTATATATATACGTATACACTATATATAAATATATACATGCATCACATATACACATTCATACAACTTTGTTTACAGTAATGTATATATACATATATATATATATATATATATATATATATATATATATATATATATATATATATATATATATATATATATATATATACGCACATTCACACACACGCACATCCGTATGTCTATTAATCTTCATTTATCTATGTATCTGTATATAACCGTTCATATTCCTGTATACACATATGTAATTACACATAAACTAGCCCACGCACACAGACACGTATATATATATATATATATATATATAATTATATGTAATTATTAATCAGGACGTCAAACATTAAGGCAAGGCAAATATCTCAAGTCATATACAACATTATCACAGGAAGAAATTCAAAATCTTACAGCTGTTTCTGAGATATCTCCGAGTATGAGATATTCCATCATCAGAGACAAATATGGGAAAAACATATGGAAAATGAGAATGGTATCTATCAATAAGATGATAACATAGAGGAAGCGGGGTAAAAGAATAAGGAGATGCAAATAGAGAAGAAAAAAGAAGCATAAAAGTTCATAGTTCAACTTTCCGAAGTTATAGAAACCAGAGCAATTCTGCGTATATCCATGTATCCGCAATTTGTCTCTGATGACGGAATATCCCATACTCGGGGATATCCCAGAAACAGCTGTAAGATTTTGAACTTTTTCCTGTAATAATATTGTATATGACTTGAGATGTTTGCCTTGCTTTAATCTTTGACGTCCTGTTTAACAATTATATATCCGCTGCATCGGAAATCTGCAATGGCTCCATAACTACCGTCTCGGCTATAACCTTGGAGCCCCAGCAATCCGTTACAGCACTTACCTACCGTACCTAATAGTTTAGATCACCTGTGAACTAAACATCCATATTTTACATAATATATATATATATATATATATGTATATATATATGCGGAAATGTATGCAAAAAGGTGTACGCGCACAAGCCTGTTTATACATATATTAATATTACCATAAAGAAATTCCCACGCATTTGCCCACCTACCGGTATGTTTACTGAGATAAACGTATGCAGACAAAACGCAACATGCATGTACACTGAGACAAATATGCATGTACAGAATTCTTAAAATAGTGATGAGTTAACGCCATTGTGGTTGACTGTTCGAGGAGTCTTCCCTGGAATTACGTAGCTCTACATTTATAATATTACCTCCGGAGCGTATGTAGAAGCCTTAGTGGTACTTCGTCTGCCGTTACGTTCTGAGTTCAAATTCCGCCGAGATCGACTTTGCCTTTCATCTTTTCATCCTTTCGGGGTCGATTAAATAAGTACCAGTTTATCATTTTGTCTGTCCCTGTTCATCACCTCTATGTTTAGCCCCCTGCGGGCAATAGAGAAATATATATATATGTGTGTCTATATATATATATATGTGAAACTGTAAAACAAAATCGCTCACAAAGACTTCTTTCAAAAAAAGGTTAATAACATCCTGATAAAATATTTCATAGCATTTTTTTGAAAAATATTATTGTTAAAATTCACTTTTACACTTCAAAACTGTATTAAATAATTCTCATAGACTTTCAAATCTATCTATCGTAGGAGTGGCTGTGTGGTAAGTAGCTTGCTTACCAACCAAATGGTTCTGGGTTCAGTCCCACTGCGTGGCGCTTTGGACATGTGTCTTCTACTATAGCCTCGGGCCGACCAAAGCCTTGTGAGTGGATTTCGTAGACGGAAACTGAAAGAAGCCCGTCGTATATATATATATATATACATATATATATATATATATATATATATATATATATATATATATATATATATATATATATATACATGTATGTGTGTGTATATGTTTGTGTGTCTGTGTTTGTCCCCCCAACATCGCTTGACAACCGATGCTGATGTGTTTACGCCCCCGTAACTTAGCGGTTCGGCAAAAGATACCAATAGAATAAGTACTAGGCTTACAAAGAATAAGTCCTGGGGTCGATTTGCTCGACTAAAGACGGTGCTCCAACATGGCCACAGTCAAATGACTGACACAAGTAAAAGAGTAAAAGAGCATCTATCTATCTATCTATCTATCTATCTATCTATCTATCTATTGTTGAAATTTATAGGAAATCAAAAGACGAATACAGGTGTATAAACAACAAGCAGGTGTATTAGTTTGACGTTTGGGAAGGTGAGAAAGTCTTTTACGTTTCGAGGTTACGCTCTCTGTCTGTGTTTGACCTCTTATACTGATTCATAACCGGTATTTAGTTACGTCCACGTATTTCGACATTCTGTAAAGGGGTCCGATAGAATATGAACCGCACTTTCAAATATACGTGCTGGGCTCGAATTGTCGGTCTAAAGTCCTTCAGGGACGGTATTCAAGCATTGCAGCAGTCCAAGGACTGATTCAAATAATGGATAAAAGATATGTGTCTACCCCCTCCCCAGACATATGTGTGTGTGTGAGTGTACACACACACACACACACACACACACACACACACACACACACACACACACACACATATATATGTACGTATAATTAAGATTCAGTTGAATCAGGCACTTGAATTGAGGCACTAAGCCAGTTCGGTATAGTCCGCACAGCCCGAAGTTAGGTGAACAAGCAAATAAGTAACAAGGATGTCCAGACATCAGTGCACTACGGCTGTTTCAAGCGGCTCCATTTAACCTATCAATGAAAGCATTTCATCAATTTAAAAGAAACCGCTCTCCTCAAACGCAGATGACCATATAGATTTCTAGCATAGAGGATAAACCATTTTACCAAAGTAATACATAGTTTCCTCTTGTTATATTTGAAAACGCTTGAAGCAGCCGTAATGTACTGATACCTGGATACCTTTTTACTTATATATGTACGTATATATATATATATATATATATATATGTATGTGTGTGTGTGTGTGTGTGTGTGTGTGTGTGTGTGCGTGTGTTTGTTTGAGTGTGTATGTGTATACATATATACATATACATATATATATATATATATATATATATATATATATATATATATATATATATATATGTTAATTCTCTATATGAAGTATTAACAGTAACTGCACGATAAAGTGTAGTATATTGCCACTTAAGTGTGGCTGACCCCTAGGGGTGGATGTTACTGTTGCTTTTAGCCCCAGGAGGACATCTCCTCCAGCTGGCTTATCGACACACGACTGTGTCCTGTTTGCCAAGGGAGTTATCCCTCTCACCTCGACCAGCAGCACGAACGTATCCGGATTTCAGGGTTATTTCCCTTCGTCGGCGTTCGACAGCTGATGACCTTGGTGAGAGAGACAAATCTGGCAAACCTTATATCTTCTTTTCCAGTGACATTCTTCACTGATATTGAAAAGGTGAAAACAAGCAATGTTAATTCTCTATATGAAGTATTAACAGTAACTGCACGATAAAGTGTAGTATATTGCCACTTAAGTGTGGCTGACCCCTAGGGGTGGATGTTACTGTTGCTTTTAGCCCCAGGAGGACATCTCCTCCAGCTGGCTTATCGACACACGACTGTGTCCTGTTTGCCAAGGGAGTTATCCCTCTCACCTCGACCAGCAGCACGAACGTATCCGGATTTCAGGGTTATTTCCCTTCGTCGGCGTTCGACAGCTGATGACCTTGGTGAGAGAGACAAATCTGGCAAACCTTATATCTTCTTTTCCAGTGACATTCTTCACTGATATTGAAAAGGTGAAAACAAGCAATGTTAATTCTCTATATGAAGTATTAACAGTAACTGCACGATAAAGTGTAGTATATTGCCACTTAAGTGTGGCTGACCCCTAGGGGTGGATGTTACTGTTGCTTTTAGCCCCAGGAGGACATCTCCTCCAGCTGGCTTATCGACACACGACTGTGTCCTGTTTGCCAAGGGAGTTATCCCTCTCACCTCGACCAGCAGCACGAACGTATCCGGATTTCAGTCGTGTGTCGATAAGCCAGCTGGAGGAGATGTCCTCCTGGGGCTAAAAGCAACAGTAACATCCACCCCTAGGGGTCAGCCACACTTAAGTGGCAATATACTACACTTTATATATATATATATATATATATATATATATATATATATATATATATATTACAAAATGAGACGAACGCAAAACATCCAGACAGTTAGGTGATACAAGAAAGGGGGGACAACAAAACATTCAGTTAGGCGATACAAAGAAAACAAGGACGGGTCATTCGGAGTTTTCTTTCATAACTCGAGTTCCAGATTATCTTTGCAATTTCGGCTGGTTATACATACATACATACACACACACACACACACACACACACACACACACACACACACACACACACACACACACACACACACACACACACACACACACACACACACATATATATATATATATATATGTACGAGGAGGTGCTGAAAAGTTCCTGGCTTTAGGTGAAGGAAAATACAGGGGGATCAGTTAGTTATGATTTTATTCAGCAGATTCCCCTCTCAGATTCACACATTACAGCGGTCCATCAATAATTTTCTAAGCTCTGTAAAATAACTCAGAAAGTTGGGCCTCCAACCAGACCTTTCGCGATACCCTTAAAGCCAGGTACTTTTTAGTGCCTCCTCTTACGTATGCGTGTATGTATGTATCTGTCTGTCTGTCTCTGCTGTCTGTCTGTCTCTGCTGTCTGTCTGTCTGTCTGTCTGTCTGTCTGTCACGCTGTATTTATATACTTAGCACACCACATATGGTGCATGATAGATATATAAGTTTTCGTTTTTACTGTTTGGAGAATATATCTGTCTATTCAAAGAATTAAACTAAGTCGAAAATAGTTAATAAAAGTTGTCTACGTGTCTTTAATTGCCTACAGTTGTATAGTCTTTGAAATTTATGTTGTATCACATAAGAGGCAATAAAATTGCAATAAACTTTATTTCCTCATATTTTGCGCACACGCTTACTTGTGCATACATACATACATACATACATACATACATACATGGATACATACATACATACATACATACATACATACATGCATACATATACGCACATATATACATGACACATTCACACACATTCTCTTTTATTCTCTCTCTTTCTCTCTCGCTCACACGCACTGGTAACCATGAATATTATATTATTCTATATTATGAAAATACCATATACATACATACGCGCACACAAAAGGGTGTATTAGTCCTTAATTAGGATGCAGTTTTAATAACGATAATAAAGATCTCAATTTTTTTTCCCGCCTTTACTCCGATCTTGACATTACTGCTTTTCCGCAGAATAAATGGTATTATATCACAAGCTAGATAGAGTGTCTAAATTTACTACAATTTGCTCAAAATGAGGTACGTAAACGTTATTATTTTAAAACTAGAATGTTTGATCACCACTGATTAGAAAATTTAAGAACTTCGCAATAAGAGATCAAAAAAAGAAAAGAAAATTGTATAGGCGCAGGCGTGGCTGTATGGTAAGAAGCTTGCTTCTCAAACACATGGCTCCGGGTTCAGTCCCACTGCGTGGCACCTTGGACAAAATGCCTTGCTTCAGATTCGGGCCGACTGAAAGTGGTCCATCGTTTGTATATATATATATATATATATATATATATATATATATATGTGTGTGTGTGGGTGGGTGTGGGTGTGTGTGTTTGTCCTCCATTGCTTGACAACCGATGCTGGTGTTTTTACGTCCCCATAAGCTAGCGGTTCGGCGAAAGAGATCGATAGAATAAATACCGGGCCTCTAAAAAATAAGTCCTGGGATCGATTTCTTCGAATGGAAGGCGGTACTCCAGCATGGCCACAGTCAAATGACTGAGACAAGTAAAAGAATAAATGAATAGTCTGTGCGAATTTTAAATTCAAACTTCTAACGTCGCCAAATATTATGCAAAGATAATTATCTCCCTTATGTTTAAATTTACAAATGAAATTCTAAAAACAACATCGGACAAATCATATAGATACAGAGAAGAAAATAAATCTAATTATAATGAAAAAATGATGAAAGTAAAAATAAAGAATTCTTTGGAATAAAAGATGTAGACAATGCAGAAGATAAGAAAACGAAGGACAAAGTATAAAACGGAAACGAAAAGGTGCAAAGAAGAATGAGAAATGTTTGATGGGAAAGAGAAAAGGTACAAAGCGGAAAACAAAAAAGTAGAAAAGAGAAGAGGATTACGGTTAGAAAAACAAAATGGAATGAAGCACAAAAGGCGAATGACGTGTCTACATATTATGCAATAAAGTGGAATGTTATTAGTTACATCGATAGTTGAAATGAATATGGGGAACAGATTTATATACTTGAGAATGTAATTTTGGTTTCACATTTTGGTACAAGGCCAGCAACTTCATGGGCGAGATTAAGTCGATTAAATCGACCCTAGTGTTCAACTGGTACTTATTTTATCGTCTCCGAATGATGAAAGGTAAAGTCGATTTTATTTTGGCGGAATTTGAACTCAGAACGTAAAGACGATGTGCTAATGGTTATTGTACCAACTCGCTGCCTTCATTTGAGAATGTAATATTATAAAGTATCAGACAGTGGGAAAAAGAGAAATGATAGTTAAGCGAAAAGTAGGGAGAAGGGAAAGTGAATTTATGAAATTAAAGGTAGCAGAAAGTATTAGTTATACGCTAGAGTTGAAAAAGGAGATAAGTGTGACGAAATTTAAAAGAAAAAAGTGGAGAAAGAAAAGAAAAGAAACACCGTTACGAGTGAGAGAGAAAGAGAGAAGAGAAAAGAGGAGAGAAAAGACGAGAGGAGAGAAAAAAATGAGAGAAGAGAAAAAAAGCACAATTGGTATTTGTAGAAGGGAATATAGCGTAACATTTTTTTAAAATTGATAAAACGATATGCAAAATTCAGTAGACATACTGAATGGAAATGCTTCTGAACACCACTGAACACCGAATGATTTGACACACAAGTGCAAATAGGGATAAAATCCATAAATATGCAAATAAGCAAATAATATTGAATGCATTTCAAAGAAATTCTTAAATCTCTTGAAAAATTTAAAATATATATTAACCACTAGATAGAATTAAATTCTGTAATAAGTGCTTATTTTTGTGAAAACATTTTGAGAAAATTTCGTTTCCAGTAATTAATGAGTTGAACAGCAACCTCACAAAAGAACATTTACTACAAGCTGGCAAACCGTATAATCTAAAAATTCTTGAATATATCTCTTAAGAAAAAAATTATCATCTCTCTCAGTGTAATATTTTAAAGATGGTAATACACCGAGCCTTCAGTACCCATTATGCAGTGATAGAGTGATGGTATTCTTGTTCTCCGAGTGCCTAAAAGATTACATAAGCTGTGTTTGCCTGATCTTAAAAGAATGCCCTGCGAAAGTTACACAAATTCACTCAATTATATACTACAAAGTCCTTACTGAGTTTACCAAGACATTTGTTATGAAGTGGATATGAAACAATATTTGTACAGTTACACTGAGATTACATTCTTGCCGAAGTATTTGATTATTATTTCGTATATTGACAGCTGAAATCGTAAGTAGCGCTTTGCAAACTTTCAAGGTACCTTTCTCAAAATCTTTGTTCATACTACACACTCCTTCCCTCCCCTCTCTCTCTCTCTTACACACACACACACACACACACACACACACACACACACACACACACACACACACACACACACACACACACACTCTCTCTCTCTCTTAGCAAACGCGTTTAGATATACACTTACTCGTACGTGTGCGTACGTGCAGATATTTGTATAAACGCGTGCATAGAAAAAGGAGCGTTTAAGTGATCTGATTTATGTATTATATATTCTGCCAAAGTCTCTGGCGGCTTGACCATTGATGAAGCAGATGGTTTATATACCTAATAATAAACACTAAATAATTTAAGTTGCATTCATTTTAGTAGAACTCCACAAACTAAACACTCCTTCAAATGTTATTTACTTCTGGCTTGTTGGCACCTGTGTATAGACTGATGTATGCATATGTATACGCATGTATGTATGTATGTATGTATGTTCTTTTCTGTTTTTATGTGTGTTCTTCATCTGAAGAAGGACTTCTAACAAAGAAGCAAAGCTCCTTCGTGGGAATATAGGTAACAATAAAGAACAATGTCTCATTTTAAACTTGAGGAAGTCTTGCATATTTTGACTGTTCCACTGACAGATTGTATTCGCAATGTGTGAGTTAGTCGGTTGATTTCTTTTTTCTGAAAACCCTAGCTTA
The DNA here is from genome assembly GCF_046866305.1 of Octopus bimaculoides. NCBI lineage: Eukaryota > Metazoa > Mollusca > Cephalopoda > Octopoda > Octopodidae > Octopus > Octopus bimaculoides. The sequence continues at coordinate 121,065,389 of NC_142930.1, read as the reverse complement.
TTCAGATTGTCACTTAAAGCATTAACTCACAAAACCCAGAGCACCGATTATTATTAGTATAAATGTGAATTAATGGTTTGGATATAGAAACCTGAGCTTTCGAAGCAATTGCCCTTAATCATCTTCTTTCTGTATGATTTTCAAAGAGATATTGGCGTCAGCAGCAAAGATGACCACTATGACGTTACGTACGTTTTCCCTCCCAAACAACAATATCCGGCCTGTTACGTTTACAGTTGACAGGCTTTGATGGGAATGTCCCACCAATATTCATTGTGTTGATTCTTGTGTACGTATTCAATATCAGGGATAGGGGGTTCTCTATATTTATTCCTTTTTCAATCTGTAATTTGTCGCCATTTTATATTTTTAATTTCGCGTATGTGCATCATTTATTTTTTATTTTGTCGAGTACACACACAGTGTAGTAGGGTCAGTTGGGCACCGTCTGTGAGAAAAACAGCACCACGACGCAATTCACTCTGCCAGGAATTTGGAAACGACGTGCTGTACTGCTTGGCATTCGTGCCAGAAGCTCCAATACGAACATTTCAGTGTGTTTGGGTGTCAATCTGAGGACAGTGCAATATGAGTGCATGTACTAAAAATGAAAAAAATCGAATATCCAGTCAACATCATGGTGTTTGGAGTGATCATGGTGCCGTTATGACTCCATTCATCTTCCCACATGGTCTCAGTCTCAACACGGAGGCCTAGATCAAGTGTCTGGAAGAGGTAGTACTGCCCTGAGTCAAGAGGGTGGTTGCTGGAAGACTCTATGTCTGGTAACAAGACTCTGCACCATGCCACACAAGCAGGAGAACCCGGTCATGGCTGTCAGACAATTTCTGCGACCACATCACACCTAACGTCTGGTCACCTAACTCCTCAGACTGCAAACCCCTTAATTATTATGTGTGGGGTGCAGTTGAGCGAGAGACCAACAAAACTCCTTGTAACATCAAAGATGAACAGAAAGCAAGTATTATGGCAGCATTGAGCAACTTAGACAAGGAGACCGTCCAGAAGAGCTGCAGGAGATTCTGAAGTTGTCTGGAGGCCGTGGTTGAAGCTAATGGCGATTTTGTTGAATAAATTTACTCTTTAGTATTTCAAGATATTTTTCTGTAATTTTGGTAAAGATATCTGTTAAAATAAGATATCGGTGTTATTTTCATTTTCATGTAACAACAGTTTATTCACCACACCCTGTATACATATAATTCACGCATGTAGAAGGGGATTTCAAAATTTTGTAATTTTGCTAAAATTCTAGATCCTTTTCACAAATTGCTGCATTTTATTTGCTAACTTTGAAATAAGTATGAAATATTCTATGAAGACGTTTTCAGTAGTGTCATGATATGGGGCTTACCAACATATAAAAGCATACAATGGACTTTGCGTCTACGTAAATCAGTAATGCTTTAAATCGGTAGCAAACTTCACTTTTCTTTACCGGACTTAGGGAAATCAATAGTCGTTTATGAAAAGCCAATTCGGCGTTTGGGAGATGGCGAGCAAACGTATCAAAGCGTATATTTATCGACTTAAACACAGATTTCAAGCTTTACAAGGCGGAAATTCTCATGACGCTAATATGTAACCATTGAATCTTGGATAATGTACAGTGAATACTATACGCAATTTGAGGCTTTTCACGTCACTTGCAATAGGGAATTATGAAAATTAAATGGCAAGGCAGGATATCAAATGAAACTGTTTAAGAAATATCTAACATGCTCACTATGCATACGTTACTGAAATCCTATTTGAAATTATATGGGTTGGACACCTCTTTAAAATACAAGATTCTCTACCTACAAACAGCTTTCAAAAGTGAAGTAAGGTGAAGAACTGCAATGAAAAGTTTAAAGAAGTCACTAAAAATGTGATCTATGTGCATAAAGTTTGATATACAAACCGCGATTTTAAACTAATACTATTTCTGTTGTACAAATGAACTTTAATTCAGCCGACCGGCTAATTGCAGCATCTGTTTTTCTGTATCAGTAACAACGGATTTTGTCTTAGCATGCGGTTGCCAGTTGGTGTTTCTGATGAAGCTCAATCATACAGAAATGCGCATCTAACAATGTCAACGCTACTGCTGGACGATTTTCGTCTACTGCTGATATATATTTGTGTTATTTAACATTTATATTAAGCGAAGGTAAACCTCCCCTTGTGCAGGCAAGGTACGAAGGTGCGGAGGCGAGGATCTCCCATTCTAACGTGAAGCTAATGTCACAATCTTTGAGTTCCCAAATATACTTACTTAATACAGTGGTGTTAATTCTATTTCTATTTTTTCGTACAATGTAAAAAAAAAAAAGAACAGGAAATGTTATCTTTACATCAATTAAACTTTTTTCATTCTAGCAGCACAACACCGACTATTGAACTTAAGGGAAGAGAGAATCCTAGCTTGCCTGCACAAGGGGAGGTTTACCTTCACTAAATATAAAAAACATTAGAAACCCTTGTGCCACCCCAAAATAGCACCAAGAACCCCTCACCATAGAAATAGTAGCCCTTGATATTAATTTAAGACCATATATATATACGCCTTAATTAAAGCTAGTCTGCACGTAGTACATACTGGGGCCTTTGCAGGTATTTCTATAATAATACCCCTATCTCTTCACCAAAATTCCGAGTTTTGCTCTCACTCCCCACCCATAACAACTACCTAAATCTTATACTTAGTAATCCATTTTTCCTTAATATAACCTGCCAACCCTCTTTAGCAAATGCCAGATAATTCAATCATGAATCTAACTGAGAACACAGCGGACATAATTATTTAACCCCAATGTTAAGACATCCAGTAACTAATTTTAATTTTAATTTTATTTTATTCTTATTTTCCTGTACCTTTTATGCCATGTTTTGTATTACAAAAATATCAACTTTGTTTGTTTGTTGATCAAAAGATTTCACCATTTTCTGATTATTTAAATTCAAATATATACATACATATATATATGTTATGTATATATATATATATATATATATATATATATATATATATATATATATACATAACACACACACACACATATATATATATATATATATATATATATATATATATACATAACATATATATATATATATATATATATATATATATATATATATATATATATATATATATATATATATGTATATATGTATGTATGTATTTAATGTTTTGGACTATTGGGTATATATCGATTAGTCTGGGGTACCTGATGTCATCTGCAGTTGGGGTATATTTCAGGAACTCTGCAGTGTTAGTTGAATAAATAATAATAATAATTTCTTAAGAAGATGGATTCGGTACGAAAAGATTGATACCAAACCCATATATATATATATAGCTAGAAATAAGAGCAAAAATGCTCTAATGCTGTAGTATAATTGTATACACATATACTGACAGGGACTATATATTCATACAATATATATGTATACAATCACTATATATATATACAATTATGCGCTTTGACTACACAAGTAGAGAATTTTAACTCTTATTTCTAGCAATGTAGGTGTTTCTAACACTCTAGTCATATTACGTGACAATTGTACTTTTCCGTTTTGGTAAAACGTTGCACACTGCTGTCTACATTGATTATATATATATATATATATATATATATATATATATATATATATATATATATATATATATATATATACATATATATATATATATATATATATATATGTGTGTGTGTGTGTGTGTGTGTGTTTAATGTATAGATACGTATATACAGGCACGCATACACTCTCAAATTGTCCTGCCCACCTACATTCAACGTGCCAAAATAAGAATAGCATTTCGTAGTTTGGGATTTAACTCCCATTTCTAGCGTGATGAAAAACCACTTAGTGGCTTTCCCTGTGTATAACTCTGATACACACATATAACATACACACGTACATGTATTTATACATACACACACAGAGATAATAACACAGATATATGCGTTTGTGATTCTGTACGTGTTAGATGTGTACTACACTTGTCAAAAAATAATCCGGTATTAAAGATAAATTTGAAGTTCTTAACATCCAACTCCCCACGTAAAAAAAAGTAAATAACGAAAATATTAAAAAGAAAAAAGGAAGATAAAATTGTTTAGGTTAACTGATATCGGTTTCATGGCAAAGTTTTGAAACTTTATCTAAGATAATGTAGACAGAATGTGCATTATATCATATCAGCTAATATTTAAAACTCTTGAGAGATTTCCCTTCATAATAAAAGGAATTCAGAAATGGCCAACTACCTACTTCATTGTTACTTTATATATGGCAGTGAGTAATTCTTAAATTTGCTTGGAGCCAATTCTGGTGCTACATCATTATCTTATTGACTACTTCTCCAGATTATTTGCTACTTACTACTGAAGTGTCGCTCCGCATTCAAATTGATTAATTTCCCCAGTGACCGGCGTAACACAACGTTCAAATGCTTCACTGCCATGTTAGTTAACTCTCAAGTCGTATTTCTCTGTTAATCATGTCAAAACAATAAAATATAATAAAAGCAAGCAACAACAGTCCTTGTAAAAACAACCACATCGCCGAATAACAATAACAGCTGTAATAATGTCAACAAGATCAATAAAAATCAGATGTGAATAAGTAAATAAATAAGTAATAAAAATGATAAGGAGGAGAAAAAGAAGACGAGGAAGAAGGAGAATTTCTTTTTCTTTCGATTCAGATTCAGTACAAAGTTGCTTCTTAACGAGAGGTATCATATATTCAATTGAATGATTGACGGCAATATAACTGGTATTTGGTTTCTTTGTCATAAAGATTTGAAAACACAAATTAACATGTCTCATACTAGATACATATAAGTTGGCCCTCAGTTGTCGCCACCATGCTACTACTACTACTACTACTAATAATAATCCTTTCTACTCTAGGCACAAGGCCTGAAGTTTTTGGGGAGGGGACAAGTCGATTACATCGATCTCAGTGTTTCACTGGTACTTAATTTATCGACTCCGAAAGGATGAAAGGCAAAGTCGACCTCGGTGGAATTTGAACTTAGAAAGTAGCGACGGGCAAAATATCGCTAAGCATTTCGTCCAGCGTGCTAACGATTCTTTTCTACTCTATTCTACTCATTTACGTCCCATAACTTAGCAGTTTGGCAAACGTTATCCTCCTCCAGCAATCATAATTTCAATTCTTCGACCGGGTGGTGCGTTGTCTTCTCGAGCAAAACACTCGATCTCACATCGCTAAGTTACAGGAACGTAAAAGCACCAACATCAGTTGTCAAGCGACGTTGAGGGGACAAACACAGACACACAAACATATGCATATATATATATATATATATATATATATATATATATATATATATGCAACGAACTTTTTTCAGTTTCCGTCTACCAAATCCACACACAAGGCTTTGGTCGGCCCGAGACTATAGTAGAAGACACTTGACTAAGGTGTCACGCAGTGGGAATGAACCCGGAACCATGTGGTTGTTACGAAGCTACTTACCACGCAGCCATTCAGATTTTTCCTTAGGATAGGGAGTGGATGGCGGTTTTGTGGAAACAGTGAACAAAGTGAGGTTATACATTCTGCATCACAACTTTACACTACTATCACATCCTGCCCCCAACGCACATACATTCGTTCCAACCTATTCACACGACCTTCTACTTGCTCACACACATAAAACAACTTACACATTTGACTTCTTGCTCGCTCACACTCAAACATAAATATCTTGGTCACACAAACTTCATTACAGTTTCTCATTCTTATCTTGATTATCTCCGAGAGTTCAGTCGTTTTGCTTCAGGCTCAGAGCTGTCAACATAGGAGACGAAGATCAGGCTCACTCCTCTCTGCGTGTCTCTGTTTCATTTGGAATCAATTTAAGTATCAGAGGTCTCTCCTTTGCTCCTCTTGAGGCTAATGGAGTTCCTTATTATTATTATGGGTTAATTTCAGCTGACAGAATAACATTCCTTTTAATTCATTTTAATGTGAGTTACTCAAAATTAAATATGAGCTGTCCTCCAGCATTCATGGTTTCAATTACTAGATCACGTGATGCGTTGTGTTCTTGAGCAAAACACTTCATTTTACGTCGCTTTGCGATCACTTGCGATCCCCTGAAGCATAGTACACAGTGCACTAGTTTGGGCAACGTCGATTTGATGGAAAGCGTGAGCTAACGGGCTGCACGAACCTTTGATCACAAGAAACAAATCATTTGTGCTGGTCGTTCAGCAAAAAAAAAAAAAAAAAGCAAAAAAGCTGAACGCTCATACGTCGTCTTCGACGAGAAAGTCTATTATTATTGTTATTATTTTTATCTGAGGTTTTGTTGGAACTCCTGGAATCTTGCATGCGTAGCGGGCTTGCTGCCTGCAGCTTACGGTAACATGCTCTCTGTTCTTTTCAAATAGCTATTATTTTCCTGATTATTCTGGACATGCTAAGGAGGCAAACCTTTTGTAGCAGTTCTGCCGGGCACTCTATTCCAATTTCCTTTATTTTCCTCTCGATGCCGTCTGACCCTAACCCTAACCCTAACCCTAGCGGTATTTCGTCTGCCGTTACGTTCTGAGTTCAAATTCCGCCGAGATTGACTTTGCCTTTCATCCTTTCGCGGTCGATTAAATAAGTACCTGTCATGCATTGGAGTCGATGTAATCGACTGAATCCCTTTATCTGTCCTTGTTTGTCCCCTCTATGTTTAGCCCTCAACCCCGGGGGCAATAAAGAAATAAATATTTTCCTGATTATTCTGGTCATGCCAAGGAGGCAAAAAATTTATAGCAGTTCTACTGGGCACTCTGTTCCGATTTCCTTTATTTTCCCACTGATACCTTCTGATACTGTCTCCAAGGACCCAACAATAATCGGCATTTTGTTCACCTTCTTTCTTTCTTTCTTTCTTTCTTTCTTTCTTATTGTTATTATTATTATTATTATTATTATTATTATTATTATTATTATTATTATTATTATTATTATTATTATTATTATTGTTGTTGTTGTTGTTGTTGTTGTTGTTGTTGTGAGCTGGCAGAATCGTTAGAACGCCGGCCGAAATGCTTAGCGGTATTTCGCACGTCACTTCTTTCTGAGTTCAAATTCCACCGAGGTCGACTTTGCCTTTCATTCTTTCGGGATCGATAAATTAAGTACCAGTTACCTACTGGGGTCGATGTAATTGACTGTCCCCCCTCCCCCAGTTCAGGCCTCGTGCCTATAATAGAAAAGATTTTTATCATTGTTAAACTTTCTACTTTTAGATCTGACCATCTGAATTTCTGGTATGTCTCCTTTGTACTTTGCATCCGATATATTCTGATATGAGTTAATATATTCAATTAATGAATAGCTAATACATTGTGCATTTGGTCTGACTGCTTCCTAATTTCCAACTCTAATTAACTAGTTAGACAAATATTTTCTGATCAGCTGTCAGGTGTTCTGAAAACGAATCTATTTTTTTTTAACATGTGTGAAATTAATTAATATATTTTCTGTTTAACAATGCAATACATATTGATGTCCATTGCGTATGGGAACTTATTTCATAAACATGAATTATTTTCTTAATTATTATTTTCAGTGCAGAACAAAAATAAATGCAGAAAGTAAAAATATATATTTAATAAGACGGGATGGGTAGGAGTGATAAAAAAACGTACTAAAATTCTTATTTAACCTGTTTCTGACACATGTATTTCAAATGTATTTACACACATGCATGCATGCATGCATGCATGCATCCATAATATATTTATATATGTTATATATATATATAGCATATATTTATATTATACATATGTGTAATATATATATATATATATATATATATATATATATATATATATATATATATATATATATATATATATATATATATATATATATATATATTATACATATATATAGTATATTATATATATATATATATATATATATATATATCTCCAATCTGAACTTCCACAAAGCGGACTGGAAATCAATTCAGAAAGAGATCCCCAGAGAGGATTGGCCAAAATGTCTCTCCACACCAGACATTGACATGAAACTAGAATGTTTCATGTCTATTGTGCAAGCCATAAGCCAGAAATATGTCCCAGAGCACAAGGCCAAAACAAATAGGAACAAGATTCCAAGGGAGAGGAAGATCCTCATGAGACGAAGGACAAAAGTTGCAAATCGACTCAACCAGCATCCCAAGAATGGCCAAAGGTCCCGCCTAAAAACGACACTGATGGAGATCGAAAAAAGGCTGCAACAATCCTATGTGAAGGAGAGAGCAGACAAAGAAGCCTGGGTTATAAAAAACACTAAGTCAAACCCAAAGGCCTTCTTTCATTACGCAAAAGAAACAGCCTCAGTACGCTGCAAGATTGGACCCCTCTTCGAAAAGGATGGCTCCCTCACAGACAGTCCAACTAGCATCAGTGAGGTACTTAATGAGCATTTCAAAAGTGTCTTCACCACTCCATTGGAGCACAGACAAGTGAACAAACCAGTGGACTTCTTTGCTACCTCCCCTATAACCAGTGAAGCAGTTACGATGGAATACATCAACATTAGCGAAGAAGATGTACTACTAGCTATACATGAAGTGGACACAAACTCAACTGCTGGCCCTGATGGTTTCCCAGCAATCCTCCTTAAATCGTGTAAGCATGCCCTGGCAAAACCCCTTCAGATCCTCTTCCAGAGCTTTCTCGCAAACGGAAGACTGCCAAGCAAGCTGAAGGAGGGAATAATATGCCCAATCCATAAAGGGGGAAGCAGAGCAGATGCCAAAAACTAGAGGCCTATCTCTCTGACTTCACACATCAGCAAAGTCATGGAAAGGATAATCAGAGGAAAACTAATCGCATTCCTTGAAGAAAATAAATTGCTGAGTGATACCCAACATGGCTTTCGACCAGGTAGGAGCTGCCTGACCCAGCTCTTACAACATTACGACTGGGTGTTGAGGCAGTTACTCAACAACTCAAATGTGGACGTAATATAGCTTGATTTTGCAAAAGCTTTTGACAAAGTGGATCATGGTGTGATATGCCACAAACTGCATGATCTTGGCATAGCTGGAAAACTTGGAGAGTGGTTACATGACTTTCTGAAAGATAGAAGTCAGGCAGTAGTGGCTAATGGAGCCACCTCTATGAAAACACAAATAATGAGCGGTGTTCCACAGGGCACTGTCTTGGGACCATTGCTTTTTATAGTCGCTCTCTCAGAGATGCCTTCAAGTGCCCGGATAGCCACTCTTGCAAGCTACGCAGACGATACAAAAGTCTCGCAGAAAATACAGAACTCCAGTGATGTTGCACACCTCCAGCAGGAATTGGACTCAGTTTACGGATGGGCTGAGGACAATAATATGCAGTTTAATGCTGAAAAATTCCAAGCCCTGCGCTACCAACGTCCAAAACTGAATATGAAACTTACAGAGTACACTGGTCCACAGGGAATTTCAATCCCAGAGCCTAAATCAGTGAGAGACCTGGGTATCGACATGAGTGATGATACCTCTTTCCAAGTGCACATTACCAGAATGGCAACAAAGTGCAGACGATTGGCTGGATGGATCCTGAGAAAATTCAGAACCAGAGATAAGGAAACCATGATGATTCTCTGGAGGACATTCGTGCTCAGCCGCCTGGATTACTGCTCACAGCTGTGGTCACCCACCAGTCTGAAATTAACAGCAGACCTTGAAGCAATCCAGAGGAGATTCACAAAGAAGATTGTCTCTTTGCAACTGGTCAGCTACTGGGAAAGGCTGAAACAGCTAAGACTCTACTCCCTGGAGAGAAGGCGGGAGAGGTATGCAGTAATATACATCTGGAAGATCCTGGAAGGAATTGTGCCAAATTTTGGCATTGAAAGCTACACCAATGCCAGAACGGGACGACACTGCGTAGTGCCAAAGATCCCAGCAATGCCATCGTGCTTCAGGACCAGTTACTGCAACAGCTTGGGATTCAGGGGCCCACAGCTTCTTAATATTCTCCCAAAGAGCCTGAGGAATCTGCACAAAGGAGATGTAGGAGTTTTTAAATCAAAGCTGGACCTCTTCATATCGAGAGTCCCAGATGAACCTACCTCGCGGCAGGAGGTGCAAATGAGGGTTGCTAAATCAAACTCCATTGTTCACCAAGTGCCACATATTGTAAGAGGCTCCCTGTAATAACAGTGTAGCAACACGGTGGTGCATCAGCATGGCCGCAGCTCTGAGCTGAAACTTAAATATATATATATATACATATATATATATATATATATATATATATATATATATATATATATATATATATATACTATATATATGTATAATATATATATAATATATACATATATGACATATATATATATATAGTATATATATATATAATATACATATATATATATATTATATATAATATACATATATATATATTACATATATATATTATATATTATATGTATGTATATTATATATATAATATATATCATGTATACATATATGTATATCGTATATATATTACATATATTATATATATAATATATTTATTTATTTATTTATTTATTTATTTATGGGTTTCAGCCAAGTGGCTGCGGTCATGCTGGAGCACCACCGTGATTTTCTGTCTTTATGCTTTGCTCTCTTCACGTTCCTTGCATGGCTCTTCTCCTGCACCTGATATAGTCCAATCAAGAGTTTTGATGGCACATCTGGTGTATAAGAGAATTTGACATCGCTGCCCTAAACTGTGTCTCATTTCGAGCCATTGGTTCGTCTGGTATCGTGGAGAGGAAAGCGTCGAGTTTTGTCTTGAAGACCTCCACATCCATGTCGTGCAGGTCTCTCAAATGTTTTGGCAGGGCATTGAAGAGCTGAGGTCCTCTGAAACCGAGGCTGCTGCAGTATCTTGTTCTTATGTGAGATGCAGTGGACGGCACCTTTGGCACCATGCAGTGGTGACCCATGCGGGCATTCCTGTAGTACTTGATGCCAAAGTTCGGCACCAGTCCTTCCAGTATTTTTCATATGTATATTATTACATATCTCTCCCGCCTGCGTTCCAGGGAGTAGAGACCTAGTGCCTGCAGTCGTTCCCTGTAGTTCATCTGCTGGACTGTGGCGATCTTTTTTTGTATAGTGCCTCTGAATTGCCTCGAGTTCTTCTGTCCGTTTGACACTGTGTGGTGACCACAACTGAGAGCAATAGTCTAGGCGGCTCAGGATAAATGTCTTCCATAGAGTCAACATGACTTTTTGATCCCTTGTACGGAATGTCCTCAGTATCCACCCCGCCAGCTGTCTGCACTTTGCTGTCAGCTTGACAATGTGCATGTTAAATGATGCATCACTACACATGTTGATGCCCAGGTCTCTCACGGCTTGTGGTTCTGGGATTGCAGTACCTCAAGGTCCTGTGTATGCCAGTTGGGAGGCACTTGTGGCCTTGTAGCGCAGTACTTGAAATTTTTCCGCATTGAACTGCATATTGTTTTGCTCTGCCCACTCATATATTGCATTTAGGTCATTCTGTAGGCTTACAATATCATCAGGATTCTTTATTGCCTGAGATAGTTTTGTGTCATCAGCGTAGCTAGTGACAGTGGCTCTCCGAGTGACCGTGGGCATGTCCAGAAGGGCCACTATGAAGAGTAGTGGCCCCAGGACAGTTCCTTGCGGAACATCGCTCAATATTTGTGTTTCCCTAGATAGTTCTCCATTGGCTGCAACTGTCTGACTTCTACCATTCAGGAAGTCATGCAGCCATTCTCCTAATTTACCAGTTATGCCAAGGTTTCACAGCTTGTGACATATCAAGCCATGATCAACTTTGTCAAAGGCTTTTGAAAAGTCGAGATATATGACATCAACATTTGAATGGTCAAGTAGCTGCTTCAGGACCCAGTCATAATGTTGCAGGAGCTGCGTGAGGCAGCTTCTACCTGGACGGAAACCATGCTGGGTCTCATTCAGCAAGTCATTTTCTTCTAGGAACGCAATCAATCTCCTTCTGACAATTCGTTCCATGACTTTGCTAATATGTGAAGTCAGAGAGATGGGCCTGTAGTTTCCAGCCTCTGCTCTGCTTCCACCTTTATGGATAGGACATATGGTGCCTTCCTTCAGCTTTTTGGGAAGTTTACCATTTGCAAGGAAACTCTGGAAGAGTATCCGGAGTGGTCCTGCTAATTCTTGTTTACACGACTTTAAGAGGACAGCCGGGAAACCATCGGGGCCAGTTGCCGAATTTAAGCTCATTTCATTTATGGCAGCTATTACATCTTCCTCTTCAATGTCAATGTAGGTAATGGATGCAGTCTTTTTCTGCTGAGTGCTATTGTCAAAGAAATCAGCTGGGTTCTTTATCTGCATGTGACTCAGAGGAGAAGTGAAGACACTCTTGAATTGTGCACTGAGCACTTCACTTATCCATGTGGGATCCGCAGTCAGTGAGCCATTAGGCAGGAATAGGGGTCCTATCTTATACTGTACCGTAGAAGTCTCTTTTGCAAATCTATAGAAAGCCTTGGGGTTTGTTTTTATGCTTTCTACTGCTCTTTTCTCCTTTGCTCTCTCTTTTTCATGGGAGAGTTTAATCTTGTTTTCTATTTCTAACAGTGTTAGTTTTAATTTAGCCCTTTTCCTATCCCCCAGTTCTCTATTTAACTGGTTTGAGACCTTTGTTCTGTGTCTCATAAGGATTTTCCTGTCTCTAGGAATTCTATTGGCATGTTTGCTGGTCTTTCTATATGGCACGTATTTGGTGCATATGCCTTGTATAGTTGACATAAAATGACTTAGTTTGAGGTCATTGTCTTGTATAGAAAGGCTGTCATGCCAGTTTTGATTTCAAATCTCTCTGCGAATTGACTTCCAGTCCGCCCTCTGGAAATTCAGGTTGGATATTGCTTGAGTCCTCCTGGTGGGGTGGGTGTCAGTGGGTTACCTAGGACCATACATAGTTAGTTCTATAATGTTATGATCTGAGAGAGATGTGGGCGTTATTTTCACATTATGGATTAGAGTCACATTGTTTGTGAAGCAGAGATCTAAAATATTGCTTCCTCTGGTTGGTTGGAGTATCACTTGTTCCATGAACAGCATGTGAGATAGTTCTAACAAGGACTTTGCCTGGCTTTGTTCATGCAGTGACATCCCAAAGAGGATGTGACCTTCAGGCCATTTAACATTTGGGAAGTTAAAGTCGCCTAGGAAAAGTATGTTGGTCCAGATTTGTCAAGACCTCTTCTATGCGTCTGAGGCTGTCCTCAAATTTACCTTCCTGCTTTGCGGTATTTGGTGGACGGTATGTTGAGCATACAACTACATCAATCTGTTTTATGTGTACTATTAAAGTATCACAGATAGAGTTTGAGTGTGATAGGAGTAGTAGGGGTGTGACATCTTCTCGGATGTACATTGCAACTCCCCCATGACTTCTATCCCTCCTGTCTGTTCGGAGTACGGCATACTCTGGTATGTCTATCTCCGCATCTGCTATATTAGGTGTTAGATGCGTTTCGGTAAGCACCATGCATATTGCTTGATTGCATGTAACTAGGTCTTTCAAGTATAGAAACTTGTCTTTGCCGCCTGTTCGTAATAGGCCCCGGATATTCAGTAGGAATATAGGTGTGATATATGTGCAGGGGTTCCTGGTGTTAGCGGTGGCCATCCCTGATCCATCATCTGTGGTGGTCTTGGATAATGGTTCATGTGGTGTTGACTCTGTACCCTCTGCATCCACGTTAACTGATGCACCATTTTCTGGGCCATGCTTAAAAAAGCTTGCTGGTCAGCTGCTGCAGTTCGTACAGCCTCTGCATACAGCCTTTTGCTGGGAGCAGAAGGAATATACGGACTTCTCTCTTTGTGAGTCCTGTTGGTATTCGGTGGATTATGTGTATGTAGGGTTAAGCTTTCTGGTCTCCCTTTTCTGCGCTCCCACTTATTTTGTTTTAAGTGGTTATCTACCTTGTTTAGCTGGTGGTGTTTGGGGTGGGCAAATTTGCAGTTTCGCCCCTTTTCCCCGTGCCAGCAGGTACCATTTAGGTAGAATTTACAGATCTGTTTCTTTTTCTCTGTATGACGTGCTTGGGCTTGAAGCCTGTTTGTGTTTGTGTTCACCGTCTTCTTGTCTGCCCTCCTGTCTCTGTCGCTTGGTGTGGTGCTGCGTTGGCTGTATTCACCATGGCCATTGCAGCCCTCAGCAGTGGCTACAAGCACTGGTGGCATTTGCCTTGTCTCGGTGGTCCGTTTGGTCCTCTTGAGCCTGAGCACAGTGTGCAGGGTCTTCACTGTCCTTTTTTGTGTCCGTGTCTCTCACAATGCCTTCTAGGAGGTCAAGGTGCGGTTTCACGAGCTCGTAGGAGCGAATGAGCTCCAGTTTCTTTCGATCAATTTGAGCCATTGACCTGTGGAAATTGTACCTATCCAGGCTTTCGGCTATTAGATCATTTGCTGGTGATCCTTTGGCCAGGTTCCATGCTTGTACAAGAAGGCGAACGTCTTCCAGTTGCCAGTTTCGGCGCATCTTCATCTTCTTGTTAGCCTCAACTTGGCGCTGTACAAAGTTTCGTCTGCTGGTATCCATAGTGCACGATACACACACACACACACACACACACACACACACACACACACACACACACACACACACACACACACATATATATATATATATATATATATATATATATATATGTATATATACATAATATGTTAAATATATATACTATATATATAATATATTATATATTATATATATACTATATATAATATATATATATATATTTTATATATATACATACATACATATATATATATATATATATATATATATATATATATTGGAAGGTTTGGAGGTGATGTACAGGAATTATATTATAGAAAAAAATTACATATATATATAGACACTTGACAAGACCCTTAACCCATTGGGAGACGTAGGGTCGCTACACTCATGCAGCGCATGTAGACTGGCTGAGCTCACCCCTCTCCAGGCTACACTCATTTCTACAGCTGATTGAACTGGATCAACATGAAATGAAATGTTTTGCTCTGGAACTCATCGGTTCAGGAATCGAAACCACAACCTTACGATCGTAGGTTCAATATCCTAACCACCAAGCCTCGCGACCCCACACACACGTACACACCTACACTCACCCTCACACAGATATATTTGATTTGATTTAAAAAAGCATTTAATTTCTTTTGTCATTTAAATATAAATGTGGTTCTTTTCCATACGGCTTCGTAACTGATTTTATTTCGAAAATACCATACACTCGTTCCCGTTTTCATTTTAATTTATCTACTAATTATTCTAGGAAAATGTATTCATACAAAATGTGTAAAAAGTTGTTAACCTCTCATTTACTTATGATAAATTTGAGTTATGGACCCTCTTTAAAATGAATAGTTATTCAGTTTAAGCTTTCCATGTGGATTAGCCCGCATCTCAGTGGGCTAAATTGGGATAATCATTTCTCGCTTTTCATTAGCCTATGTATTAATTTCCCTCTTCCCACCTGTATATTATTGTATTCTTTTCCTCGGAAACTGTAATTCTGTCTCCTTCACAAATTACTATTTTAATTCTGATGTAGCTAACTGTTTTTTTTAAATCATACATTCTAAAGCGGGTTTGTATTTTTTATAAGATGTCTCTAATATTTTACATGTCTGGAGATAAAATGTGTAATCGCTTTGCTTTGTTAGTGTCGTTATGTCTGTGCTCTCACTGTCACGTATGCTGATGATTTGCCATCGGCTGTTTATCCTGTTTGTAGTTTTGTAGTTAAATACAGTTACTAAAATAGAAAAAAGTATATATATATTCTACTGCGTGAACGTTGTAGCTTATTTGGGACATGAGATAGAAAAATATGTATGTGAATAAAAAGCATGAGTAATAATAGGCAGCTGTCAGATGGTTGCATTGGCGTAAAATGCGAAATATAAGGAAAATGAATTCAGTATATATATATATATATATATATATATATATATATATATATATATATATATATATATATATATATATATATATATATATATATATTTGTGTGTGTGTGTGTGTGTGTGTGTGTGTGTGCGTGCGTGCGTGTGTGTGTGTATGTGTGTGTGTGTGTGTGTGTGTGTGTGTGATGACATATAAGAATGGAGTTAGGAAATAATTTTAATAGTTCGTTCACAATCGTTTGATCGTTATTCAGTATAACCATTTGGGCAACTATTGATTAATTTTCTTATGGTATGTATGATTTCTTTTATATCACATGCTGGAAATGATACTTCAGAACTCCGTAAGCAATAATATTTTGATTGATTTTGCTATCTCGCAAATAAATACATTGCAAAATAGGTGGCTCTCCGTGAAAGAGGAATAAGCAATACAGAGAACCAAATAGAAGAAAGAGGAGTCGATAGAATTAAGAAAGCTAATTATCTTCTTTCCATGTAGACAATTTTGTTCAGCTGTATTGTCTACTATAAATCAGAAGTCAAGATGTCCTGGCTCTGACAATTTCGAATTTTACTGTCACTGCGGCTTCTTTCTTTTACATTCACATCATACTCTTTGTCTAGGCTTTATATGAGACAATTTTTCATTGAACCCGATACCATAAATAAATTTGCTCCCCAAACAACTACTTTGTTCATCTACACACGTACATACTTTTCATATATTCATATGAAAGAAAAAAAGCTGTAATTCTCTCTCTCACACACATATAGTACGCATGTATATATATACGAGGGTGTGCTGAAAAAGTGCCTGGCTTTAAGGGTATCATGAAATGCCAAGCTGGAGCCCAAAGCTTCCGAGTATTTTTACAGGGGTTAGAAGGACCGCTGCAATCTGTGTGAATCTGAAAGGGGAATA
>NC_142930.1:121015982-121043482 GCF_046866305.1 Octopus bimaculoides | reverse complement strand
GGGTAGTGAGCTGGCAGAAAAGTTAGCACATAGGACAAGGTGATGAACGGCACTTCTTCCGGCTCTCCACATTCTGAGTTCAAATTGCGCCGAGGCTTACTTTACATTTCATTTTTGCACAGTCGATAAAATAAGTACCAGTTGAGAACTGGGATCGATGTAATCGACCGAACCTTCCTTCTAAATTGCTGGCCTTGTGCCAAAATTTGAAACCGATATATACACTAGATTAAGTTTATTAACACAAACTCGTTGTCTTTAATGGCGGGATGGTATTTATTGACCCTCCAAAGTTTCGAGGGAAAATATCATCCCCTTAGGTTTCAAACAGAGATGAGTAAGGCAACAAATTGAATTATCTATGAATTTATGGAAACCTTGTGTATCATTTCTAAAATGCTTGATTAGATACCACATTGTAGAGTTTACAATGTTTAGACAATACAACACTCAAAATATATTTGATTACATCTTTCTAAAATCTGTACTTCAAATCCTGCTGTCAGCCAACTTTACTTTACATCCCCGTGAGACTGACAAAACTAAATGTTCGTCAATTTCATTCGAAAGTAACCATATGCTTAGGGAAATCAATGTTTAGTGAAATGGAAAGAGAAGTTTAAAGTGAAATCAAAGTGATTCGGATAGGAATCGAAACCGGATTTAACCCCATAACATCTACTGACGTGAATTTATGTGCGCTGCGCTCTCGCATTGAATCAGATGACGAAAATATACGTAGCCCTATCTGCTGCGGTTTTGTACCAGTTTCTGTACCAGTTGATATAAATATCTGTTATCGCTCACAGAATCGATAAGAGAGGCCACCGTGCAAATTTCAAGGAATCTGAATAGTTTGTTAGACTCTTCATGTCAATATTTCCAACTCCGTTCGAGACATTATCAACATTATAGTATAAAAGCAGCAGTTTTGGCGGTTCACCGCATTTCCACTATGCCTATCAAATTCATACACGTTCAGCAAATTCTGCTGGTCCTTCACGAAATTTACAGTCGCATCCAGCTACGCCAGGTTCGTTGAATTTACAGTCCTTGCAGTGATGACAGTTTACATAAATAAACAATGCATGCTTTAAAATGGGTGACGTAAATATACGCCGAACCGTTGTCGTGCGCTATTCGCTGCTCTCAGTGCATCCTAGTTGCCTGATAAAAAAAAAAAACGATGTCATGGGGTTAATAATGCAATGGAAGATGCATGTTAGAGTTATTTGGCGTTACTCATTCACGGTTGATTTCTTTGACGGACGTTTTAATATTTTTCTCACTTTAGGTGGCGAGCTGACAGAAACGTTAGCGCGCTGGACGAAATGCTTAGCGGTATTTCGTCTGCCGTTACGTTCTGAGTTCAAATTCCGCCGAGGTCGACTTTGCATTTTCTCTTTTCGGGGTCGATTAAATAAGTACCAGTTACGCACTGGACACGATCTAATCGATTTAATTCTTTTGACTGTCCTTGTTTGTCCCCTCTACGTTTAGCCCCTTGTAGGCAATAAAGAAATAAGAAACGTTAGCACGCTGGGCGAAGTGCATAGTGGTATTTCGTCTGCCGTTACGTTCTGAGTTCAAATTCTGTCAAAATCGACTTTGCCTTTAATCCTTTCGGGGTCGATAAATTAAATACCAGTTGCGTACTGGGGTTGATCTTATCTACTGGCTCAAAATTTCGGGACTTGTTCTTAGAGTAGAATAGAATATTTCTCTCGTTCATACTTTCCACCTTTTCTGTCTCTCTTTATATATGTGAGCATATTTCCAATTATGCATATGAGGAGAGGAAACCTGTTTATATGAATAGCGTTCAACTAACAAATTGTAATGTCTTTTCTCACCCGTCTCCTTTTCTTTCCTTCTGTCTGCTTGTGTATATTTTAGGCAGTGCGCATGTATGCGTTTGCCTCCAGGGCTAAAACGTACTGTCGTCAAAACAGGCTGAATGCCCAGCTGTAACAGATCGCCAATCTTCAAAAAGCTGTGCCAAGTTGTGTCATTCCGCCAAAATTTTCAGAGGAAAAGACGGTTTCATTCAGAGTTCGAATTCCTTAGAAGACAACATTTCCTTTGATCTGGAAAATATGTCTGAGCAAAATAATGGTAAAAATATAACGGATCTCCACAATTTGCTATGTGTAAATGTAAGAAATTATTATTAAGACTACTATAAAGGCAACAGTATGGCGTTAAAAGCGTTGGAGGAATTCTTTAGAGTATTTCTTCTGGCTCTTCATATTCTGAGACCAAATCCCGCTGAAATGAACTGTGCCTTTTAGACTGCTGGGATCGATAAAATACGTTATCATTCGAATAAATGAATGTATATATGCATGTATGTATGTATGTATCTATCTATCTATCTATCTATCTATCTATCTATCTATCTATCTATCTATCTATCTATCTATCTATCTATCTATCTATTATCTATCTATAATATGGTTATGATGACGCGTAGCTTGGTGGCTTCGGTATTTGGCTTACGATCGTAAGATCGTGTGTTCAAATTCCAGCGGCACGCTGTGTCTTTGAGCAAGATATTTTATTTCCCGTTTTTCATTTTTCCAATCGACTCAAAATGGGTTGTGCCTATTATTCAAAGGGACAGCCTTGTCACATTCTGTGTGACAGTGAATCTCCCGGAGAAATACTTTAAAGTTACGCATCTCTGAAGAGGGCTCAGCCATTTGTACGTTAATTTCACGAGCAGGCTGTTTGGTTGATCGGATCAAATGGAAAACTCATAGTCGTAACCGACGGAGAACCAGGCCAACGTGTTTCATGATTTTCGGTGAGTAATAAGATTAAAAACAGCTTTTCAATAAGATGCGATTTGGTTACTTGAAAACCTCATATAATTTCGAGTTCAGTTGCGTGACGGCACGGAATTTTACCATTGGAAGCTTTGGTCCAACGGCACACAACAAGCGATATTCGTTGAATGCTGTAATAGTTCATATTTTAGTGTGCTGGATGAGCACCATATAGCATTGATCGAAATCCTGAGGCCATCATCTGTATACAGACACAGAGTAACGCTTTATAAATCCCCTGTTTTAAGGAAGCATTATCACATTTGCAAACTCAGAATTTTCGAAAACAAGAAAGCTTACGACAGCCACATCAAAATAAACGGCGTCAGTATTCTTAATACAACGAGCAGCTTTCGAAAGCGAAGCGCTTTCGAGGCATGCTTAAAGATCTGCAGTTAGATGTATTAGCTATCAGTGAATCTTCTGGCGAAATGAATGGCTTTTAAATGATAATGCTACATGGAAAGATACAAATCAACGATTTCGATTTAGATAAATTTCGATTTAGATAAATTCTTTGCACGTGATTATATATATATATATATATATATATATATATATATATATATATATATATAAAATACATATATATTAAATATATACATATATGTGTGTGTGTTTGTGTGTATGTGTGTGTGTGTATGTATGTTTATATATACATGTATGTATATATATATATACACAGACACACACACCTTCAGGTATACATGCATATACATATATACATATGTAAATAAATATATAAATAAATCAGGTGTGTGTATATATATATATGTAACGCCCCCGCACACACACACACACACACACACACACACACAGAGGAACCTAGTCATTGACTTATATTCGCATTGACGTTTGCTAACTGAACTAAAATATATTCATTTATTCAAAGCTCAAACATTTATATATCATAGTCAGATATCAAGGCCCAGATTAAGCATTATGTTGTTTAATGCAATTTATCAAGGTTATGCACTGATCTACGTTTTCCTGCTACTTTGTTGACATACGGAGGCAGAGGGTACATACTAATGATAAAATAACTGATGCATATATGCATACACACACGCCCATAAAAGATAAAAGAGTGTATTTCTCTGAAACATCTATCTATCTATCTATCTATCTATCTATCTATCTATCTATCTATCTATCTATCTATCTATCTATCTATCTATCTATATATCTATCTATATATCTATCTATACACACAAAAGAACATACACATACATTAGGTGTATTCCCTTGGACGTATGTTCATTTGCATTATATACACACGCGTACACATATATGCACATATGTAATTACGTAGATGCATATAAATATATATACACATACACACATATATATATATATATATATATATATATATATATATATATATATATATATATATATATATATATATATATATATACAGATACATGCATTTATATATGTATATAAGTGTATATCGTGTAATATATAGTTATGGCTTATAGATATTTACATATCTAGCTCTCTACACACGCAGACACACGCACATACAAACACGCAAACACACACACACACGCAGACACAGACACATACACACACACATTTACACGTACGCATAAATACACACATATATACGATGCAAGATGTGCTGAAACAACTGTCGTGTTTAATAAATTCCTGTATATTCCATCTTCCGCCTCTCATTCGTTATATATATGTATATATATGTATGCATGCATACTTGTATACACATTTAATTTTTGAGAGAAAACTATACTGTGAATCAAGATGTAATTATTTATTTTTCTGTTATAAATACCTTGTGTCACTACTTTCCAGCATTATAACGCACACACGCTATATATATATATATATATATATATATATATATATATATATATATATATATATACACGATGTCTAATCAATAAATATGCGGACTGTTGCCATAGTAACGAAGATAAAGCACGCAGCATAAAGCCTCTTGACAAAGATTGACATTGAACTCTGCTGTGCATGCGCACTAAATTTGAACGTTCTGGTTCACTTCCGCTGTTTACAGCAGTGCTTGGAAGGAAGGTGTGTAAAGTGTGACAGTCGTATTGAGTTGTACCTGTATTTGAAAGGTCCATTCTTGTTACTTTCTGTGTCGCACCGAATCTCCCTGAGAACCCACACTAATGATACACGTGTCAGTGGAGTTCCCAGCCATAAGGTCAATCCAATTAGCTTTTGAGTGTTATACCATATCTTCGGATCGAGGTCGTATGTATGTATGTATGTATGTATGTATGTATGTATGTATGTATGTATGTATGTATATATATATATATATATATATATATATATATATATATATATATATATATATATATATATATATATGCTATATTTTCTTTCTCTGTTTATTTCTGTGTTCTTTTCTGTTGAAGAGCGTAGGCTCGAAAAGTAAAAGACTTTCTTACTTCCCGAGCGTTAAACTAATACACCTGCTTGTTGTTTACACACCCGTCTCCGTCTTTTTGTTTTTTTTGTAAATTCTCACTATATATATATATATATATATATATATATATATATATATATATATATATATATATATATATATATCACCAAGGTCAGCGGCTATCGGACGCCGACGAAGGGAAATAACCCTGAAATCCGGATCCGTTCGTGCTGCAGATGTTGGTGAGAGGGATAACTACCCTTGGCAAACAGGACACAGTCGTGTGTCGATAAGCCAGCTGGAGGAGATGTCCTCCTGGGGCTAAAAGCAACAGTAACATCCACCCCTAGGGGTCAGCCACACTTAAGTGGCAATATACTACACTTTATATATATATATATATATATATCTATACATATATACGTAGACACACAAATTCTTTCCTTTAATTTTCTTTCTCTTTTTTCTGCTTTCTCTTTTACGTTCCTTTCTTTTCCCCCTGCCTTTTGTTTTTCCCTTGTTTTTACTTTATCAAATTTCACCATCAGAACCAGGAATTCTTTGTATATAGACATGTAAATCCCGTGGTTGCACAATGAGCTTCTAAAAAAAAAAAACACACAACCATGCATGAGCCTAAACTAACGCCAACGTACATACAGACTCCTACAGAAAGATATGAATAAATAAACTTACCCATAAGTACATCTTGATTTATAACAGTATCTACATACATATGTATACATAAGTACCTATATATGTATATATACAAATACAAGTCTACATACACACACACATTTACACCCCACCATATATACATACATACATATATATATATATATATATATATATATATATATATATATATATATATATATATATATATATATTCATGTATATATGTATATCTATGTATGTATGTATACCTGACGTTGTAGGCGCAGGCGTAGCTGTATGGTAAGAAGTTTTCTTTCCGACCACATGGTTCTGGGTTCATTTCCACTGCTTGCACCTAGGCGTGTGTCTATCTAGTCCTTGATATCTGACTATAATATATCTTTGTGTGTGTGTGTGTGTGTGTGTGTGTGTGTGTGTCTTTGTGTCTGCTTTTGGCTCCACCACTGCTTGAAAACTAGTGTTGTTTTGTGTACGTCCCCGTAACATAGCGGTTCGGCAAAAAACAAAAAAAAGAGATTGATAGAATAAATACTTAAGACTTAGAAAGAAATGCTGGGGTCGAATCGTTTGATTTAAAACACTTGAAGACGGTGCCCCAGTATGGCCGCAGTCTAATGATTGAAGCAAGTAAAAAATAAACAATTTAAAGATAGGCGCAGGAGTGTCTGTGTGGTAAGTAGCTTGCTTACGAGCCACATGGTTCCGGGTCCAGTCCCGCTCGAGCAAGTGTCTTCTACTATAGCCTCGGGCCGACCAAAGCCTTGTGAGTGGATTTGGGAGACAGAAACTGAAAGAAGTCCGTCGTATATATGTATATGTATATATATGTGTGTGTGTTTGTGTGTCTGTGTTTCCCCCCTCCAATATCACTTGACAACCGATGCTGGTGTGTTTACGTCCCCGTAACCTAGCGGTTCGGCAAAAGACACCGATAGAATAAGTACTAGGCTTACAAAGAATAAGTCCTGGGGCCGATTTGCTCGACTAAAGGCGATGCTCCGGCATGGCCGCAGTCAAATGACTGAAACAAGTTAAAGAGTAAAAAGTATAAAAGCGTATGAACCGCACACAGACACACAGACACAGGTACCTGCACATTAAAATATGAAACGTCACATCTAACGACGTCTACCTTTATGTGTATGTATGTGCATGCTTGTGTCTGTGTATTTGTATTTGTATGTATATGTTGGAATTTGTGTTTCTGCACAGGAGCGTATTTTCTGTGTTAATCTATTCATCGCACGCACATACGCATACACATACACATACACACTGACACAAACAAACAAAGAGGCGGCGATACCTGTTTTGCATGACACCCTTTTATATATGCCACAAGTGAGTCATTTGAAGTTAACCTATTGACTATTAATACCCACAAAAACAAAAATCAACAACTTCCTAGTAATATTTGAACGATTTCTATGAAAACGTTAAACTTTGCTAAAGCTGATAATCATTTTAATAACAAAACATTTTTATATTTATACTCCAAGCATTCCGCCTTTAACTATGTTGTTGTATGAGAAAATACTATGGTTAATCTCCCTATAAACTGGTGCAATTTGGAGTTCAGTATTACGTTACAAACGTAGCGTATTTGCCGGCGCATAAGACGCGATTGTTTCATCTTTAAATGAATCAAACAAATTGCTCTGCGTCTAATGTCGTCGTATAGCGGATGTTATAGTGAGTGTTATAGGCTAGGGACCTGGATTAGCATCAGTAACAATAATTGTTTCTAATAACAAAATATTGAAAACATGACAAAATACTGTGGTCTCTTAGCATGAAAAATTGCTTCCGGTATGTCGGCAGTTATGTGAAGAGGTCACATTATCTCATTACACCTCCTTCCCCAGAATATGTAAACCAGACGTGATATGGCTTACATTATTTAATGGCGGTGTTACCTTTAATAAACATTTAGAAATATGAAGAGAATGTTAAACTTTTATCTGCCTGGCAGCTATTTGCAATGAGTGTATGGCAACAAAAATGGTAGTTGTAGAACACGACTCTGTTGGCCGATACTTGTTAGACAAAGCATTCTGAGCAAGAAATACGAGTCTTACTTCCAGTATGGCAGTTCTCTTACACAAAACAGAAACAACTTTACAGTTGATCTGAAATACAGTATTCGTATAACGTATTTAATAAGCGATAAACTTGTGGTTTCATTCTTTATTCCAGTATACTAGGCGCAAGCGTAGCTGTACGGTACAACGTTTGGTTCCCAACCACGTGCTTCTGGGTTCAGTCTAACTACGTGGCACCTTAGGCGAGTGCCTTCTACAACAGCCGCGGGCCGGTCAAGGCCTTGTGAGTGGATGTGTTAGACGAAAACTGAAACTCATATGTATGTATGTATGTATGTATATATGTATGTATGTATATATGTATATATGTATGTATGTATATATGTATGTATGTATATATATATATATATATATATATATATATATATATATATATATATATATATATATATATATATATATATATACATATATATATATATATATGTAAAGCAGGTGTATACTGTCAACTCGATGTGACAGTCCCAATAAGGGAATCATACTGCTGCTATTTAGCCCTAGGAAGTTGGACCGCTTCCTGTCGGCCTTGACTTTCCTTAATAGTATGTCACCTTTGGAGAACTTCTTCATTCTCCAGCTTATGATTTAAAGCCATTTGGCCATTGTCGTACATCTGCTAGAGGCAGAGATAATTTTAATAAATCAAGGATTTATGTTGTATGGTATTTGATATTGCTGTATTTTTCTATATACATACAGATATGCGAATGTTTGAGTATGTGTGTATACACACCAAATTTATAGTCATACGAGGTTCCTGGAGCACAAGAGTGTCTCATGCTGCAAGAAACTGTGTCATTCTCTGACCAGGTGTGGTTAATTCTTCTTTTCTCTGATAGTTTTTCTCTCCTTTGACAAAATTTATTTTTAATACTGCTGGGTGCGACCATACCACCACTTCCTCCGTCAGTAAAATTGGTTGGGCTATATACACGATATATGCTTATACAGATATATACATTTACACCTACTTGTTCACACACACACGCCCGCGCACGCACGCACATAATTCCCTTTTTCTATTTCCTTTTGTTACACTTGCTTCAGTTATTTTGACCGCGGCTATGCTGGAGAACTGCCTCAAAGTGTTTTTAGTCGAAGTAATCAACCCTATGACTTAACCTGTGTAAGCCCAGTACTTATTCTATCGGAGTCTTTTGACGAATCGCTAAGTTCCAGGGACATAAACACACCAACATCGATTGTCAGGCGATGGTGGGGAAACAAACACAGACACAAAGATACACACACACACACACACACACACCTATATATATATTTACGACGGGCTTCTCTTCAGTTTCTTATTTCTTTATTGCCCACAAAGGGCTAAACATAGAGGGGACGAACAAGGACAGACAAAGGGATTAAGTCGATTACATCGACCCCAGTGCGCAACTGGTACTTAATTTATCGACCCCGAAAGGATGAAAAGCAAATTTGAACTCAGAACGTTATGACTGACGAAACACCGCTAAGCATTTCGTCCGGCGTGCTAACGTTTCTGCCAGCTCGCCGCTTCTCTTCAGTTTCTGTCTTCCAAGTTCGAGGCTATAGTAGAAAACACTTGGCCAAGGTGCTACGTAGTGGGAATGAACCCGAAACCATGTGGTTAGGAAGCAAGCTTCTTGCCACAAAGCCATGCCTACCTTCACATACACAAACTTGGACAGTAAAAAAAAATTTCTGTATTTTGAACTATATTAGAAAACAGCCAAATTAAGGAGAACCTTTCTATACTAGTGAATACCAGAGGCGAATTTCAAATATGAACATACGGGGAGACATCAGGCTGAGAAAAATAAGGACATTTTTACTTTATTATTCATAGGTATTTAACATTAATATTACTATTAAAACTAAGAAAGAATCAAGAAAGAAAGCAATATCACTATTAAAACTATTTATTTCATATGGGTTTATAGAAACTTTGGTGGAGGCGCAATGGCCTAGTGGTTAGGGCATCGGACTCGCGGTCATAGGATCGTGGTTTCGATTCCCAGACCGGGCGTTGTGAATGTTTATTGAGCGAAAACACCTAAAGCTCCACGAGGCTCCGGCAGGGGATGGTGGCGAACCCTGCTGTACTCTTTCACCACAACTTTCTCTCACTCTTACTTCCTGTTTCTGTTGTGCTTGTATTTCAAAGGGTCAGCCTTGTCACACTGTGTCACGCTGAATATCCCCGAGAACTACGTTAAGGGTACACGTGTCTGTGGAGTGCGCAGCCACTTGTACGTTAATTTCACGAGCAGGCTGTTCTGTTGATCGGATCAACTGGAACCCTCGACGTCGTAAGCGACGGAGTGCCAACAACAACAACAACATAGAGACTTTGAGTAGGCTGTTCGAAATATTAATGAGGGGAAATTTTGTTTGTGGGTGAGGATCTATGTGATCGCTGCAGTTGCTAGAAACAGCAAATCACACCTTAATATCTATAAATGGAGTGGGACTCATTAAATGAAATAGTCTTAGATACACAATGATGATGTGAAGGATTGGCCTGTCATTGCTGGAACGCCTTCAAATATAAATCTGCTCAGGTAGGACTGACCTGTTGGTTGCTAAATAAAATCAGCAACAAAAATAGACAGAAATCGGTTGTGCTCATACATGCGCACGCTTATGCGCAGATGTAGAAAAAATAATGCTTTCTAAAATTTCGGTGCGTAGTTTCGAGTATTGTAGAGACAAGGCTTTTGCTAACTGAAGGAAATCAAGTACATTACGGATGATATTTTCTGGGACCAAGAAGAAAGAAATGTAGACACTCTGGGAGGATCTAAACTTAGAATGTATAGGGTTACAGCTGAATGTAACAAATTTATTTAGTCCAGCACTGCACCGACTTTTAAAAAGAATAGAGATACATATCCTGACGGGAATCGAAATTTAAATCTTTTCTTTGTCGGGTGAACGTGTTACCAGTTTAACCACACTGAGTTTGCACACCGCCAAAGGAAAATAACACTGAAGAATAAAGCTAAAAGTGGTAATAAAAGAACCCTAAACAAATGCTTGCATTTATATATAACTTCGAGAAAATACCCTTGTTATTTCGTTCATTTATCCACTTGCATATAAAATATATATTTTGTTTTCAATATATACATGACTATGCTAAATTTTTCTCAAGTGCGGTCACCATTTTTATTACTTATATCACTTTTTTCCCTTCACAATAATTCAAGCTTCTATAAAATCTGAGTTTATACATAGCTGGCGGTTAATAGTTTCTAAGGAATAAATTTGTGTTTGTTTGACTTATTACACAAGCATCCACAACAATCCGGTTTTGCACTAACCTTGATAATATCCAGTTATGAATAATCAACGACTTTCTCTTTTTGTCTCTCTCTCTCTCTTTCTTTCACTTTCTCTCGCTCTCGCTTACTTTCTGAGCTGTTGAGTCATATATGATAAGAGAATTCGCTGAATCATTTAAGAAAAAAAGAAAGAAAGAAAACATTTAAACAAAAGTATAAAAGATGACAAATCACTACCACTTTCTCACAGACATGCACCGCTCACGTTTGTTTACATAAATCTATACAGAAAGAGCTGTTTTTGTGGTTTCACTGACGCCACGTTACTATCGCACCCATGCACTCGAGTCCAGTGGCCAGCTTCAGTACACTCGTGCCAGACGCACGCGCCCGAGTCCTGGGGAAAATGTGGTTGTGCAAATCAAGCCAAGAAACAAAATCCACAATGGACGAAGATGTTTAGTCTTAAGTCGGCACAGTAGCGTGATTATCTAAAGCCAGTATATCAATTCCATATTGTTGGTTAGCCCTAGGTTAGCTCTCAATGAACAGCATTCCAATTATGATTATCCAGATTTGTCTTTAGACATGATAGGTGCGCGTGTGTCTTGGGATTTGAGAGGCTTGCTTTCCAACCGTGTTGTCTTGGGTTCAGTCCCACTGTATGAAAACTTGGCATGTGTCTTCTTCAAATATAGTCCCGAGCACCAAAGCCTTGTGACTGGATTTGGTGGACGGAAACTGAAAGATCCCCGTCGTGTGTGTATATATATATATATATATATATATATATATATGATTGACCGCTAAATCCACAAGATTTTTTAATTCTCTCTCTGTTTATTGCTAGTTTAGCCTCGGATTAACTCTGATCAAGCAATCCATAAGAACAAAAGCATCTCAGCCCTATCCACCATATCCCTTTTCCTTTTTTTTTCACTGACTATATTATCTTGTGTCAGTTTCTTATTTAAGATACCGAGGTAGATGCAGCATAGTCAAATGGTTGCGAAGACCGTCTCGCAATCGCGAGGTACCTGCTCTCGATCCCATCTCACGGCATCCGGGGCCAGTGTCTTTTGCCATAACGTTGAATCCACTCAAGCCCTTGTGTGAGAAACTGAATAGACGGGAGCTATGTGGAAGCCTGTGGTATGAACCCGAAATTTAAAGGCATAGCCTACTCACCACCGTGTCACGCTGTGCCACGCTGTGTCACACTGTGTTACACTAACTCTGCCCGAGACTACGAAATAGGTACACCTGTTTGTAAAGTGGCCACTTACACGCTAACTCAATATGCACCAACACAGTTGATCAAACAGCTGGATACTCATCTACGAAATCGGCGTAGACTCATTTACTTTGCTTACATTAAAATATGATTTGGAGGGTGATTTGGTTGCTATATCTAGCGGGTCTAACAAACACATAGAATTATCTATAACTTGTTTCATTGGCTTGCTGCTGTTCTATCTTCAAAACCACTGCAGTGTGTCAATGTGTCTCTCAGAAGCTTAGCGTTACCAAACGTATAGAGATAGGAGTTGCTTCTGTACATTCTTGAAATTTTTGCATATGTTAAGGATCGTCTTTAGTTTAAGCACTGACAGAACCCCATTTGTGCTTAATCATTGAATTATGGTATTATAGCCATTCCTCTCTACTTCTTGGCAATTTATGTCAGGAACAATACGCCTAATATATTATACATAAAAATAACACACTTTTGCCAAAAATCTTTTTAAATGAAGTACGAAAATCTTTTCGATGTCTTTTATCGTTTATTTGTTTCAGCTGTGGCTGCGGCCATGCTGGTGCATTACCTTGTGGTGTTTAGTAGAACCATCGACCTCGTACGTATTTTTTTAATGCTTACTGGTTGTTATTCTACCGGAATTACTGTAATCCCTGAACTATCGCGGGTTTTACGTTCCAAAACCTCCCATAGAAATAATTAAAATCTAAGAAATATTAATACCTATCGGCCGCAGAAATCAGCGATATAAATTTACATGTATTTACCAGAAAAATCTGCGATGTACTGATAGGTGCGTGATAGGTGAACCGCGATACGGCGAAGGATTACTGTACTATAGTTAACGATAGTAGTTTTATAGTGTACTACAGAACACTATAGAACATGTTCTATATTACGAACACTATAGCAGTTCGTATAGAACACTCTGAACTCCTCCTTTATGCATTCCGTCGGTTACGACGACGAGGGTACCTGCTGATACGATCAACGGTATAGCCTGCTCGTGAAATTAACGTGCAAGTGGTTGGGCACTCAGCAGATATGCGTACCCCCAACGTAGTTCTCAGGGAGACTCAGCGTGACACATAGCGTGACAAGGTCGGCCCTTTGAAATACAGGTACTACTCATTGTTGCGAGTTGAGTGGACTGGAGCAACGTGAAATAAAGTGTGTTGCTCAAGGACACAACGCGTCACCGGGAATTGAACTCACGACCTTACGATCGTGAGCCGAATGACCTAACCACTAAGCCACGCGCATTCACACACTCTGAACTACAATAACACTATGGACTAATATAGTGTTATATGAAGGAAATTAACCAGACACGCTATCTGCATGAAAAGTTAGAATCAAGTTAATGCCATAACATTTAATGTAGTGAGGGAGAAAATCTAATGCGATGTAAAGGAGAAAGCATCAGTTCATTGAGTAATTATTTTAATCTAACCTTGGTAAGTATGGTGAGAACTTTGGGCAATTTTTACTTTCAGATGGTTCCTGAAAGTTATATGTAATTGAAGAGTTTTAATAACAGAGAAACATGATCGTGGATGTCAACCATTTTTACGAAGGCCACGAAAGAATATCAGTAATGTATCTAATGTTTGTTGCTTCCTCATTATCTTTACACTAAGCAGATGAAATTAGAATTAGAATTAAAAATAAATGAATGATAAATAAAATAATGATTATTTTAAAAGAAGTTGTCAGGTATCACTATAGAGCGAATTGGGAATCACCAACGAGTTTGCATATTTTGCCTCAGTATTTGCATATTTGCCTCAGAAAATTTAACATATCTCAACAAAAAAATAGTTCCAAGCATGACATTCCTCAACCAAAGTTACTGAGACCCCCTTCAGTCATGACTGACCATGGGATTGTACCTAGAAAGTTACCCTCCCAGGAACAAGTCCGGGCAAGTTTGTTTATGGAAGACCATCTGTCGCCCATGCATACCAGTCTTCCCTCTCCACACCACTGATGTTATCCAAGGGAAAGGCCGATACAGATTGGCACCTGTGACGTCGCAGCTCATTTCTACAGCTGAGTGAACTGGAGCAACGTGAAATAAAGTGTCTTGCTCAAGAACACAACACGCAGCCGGGTCCCTGATTCGAACTCACAACCTCACGATCGTAAGCTCGATGCTCTAACCACTGAGCCATGCGCTTTCACATCAACTAAAGATAAAATAGCATATAAAAGCTACTTTCTGCAGTTATGAGTAGTGAAACTTTGAGGGGGATGTATCTGATTTCCTCAGTAAAAGGGTTAATCGTATCAGTTCTCTCATCTGCCGATAATTATAAAATATAATTTGGTGAGCAACGTTGAGAAAAACAATTAATTTCACAGTTTCATTGTGTTATTTAACCTATTCTTTTTTCCATTAATAATTAACGAGAGAAACAAGAGTGGGAGAATGAGGCGGTTGAGAAGAAGTAAATAGTCCCTTAGTCTTTGCAGGTTCTTCGTTGACAAATGATACTTCATTCAGAATTTTTTTTTTAGAATAACATGAACGTCACAAGAAGCTCTTTAAATCTGTTACAAATCTGAAGTGTTTCTATTCACACATTTTAAAGAGTTTTAGTGGCCAGCAACGCAATTTAGGAAGGACTTCAAATGGGAAGGCCATTGACATTCTTTTACAGATTCATTCTAAGTTTAGTACAATGTCAACAATCTTGCAGGGAATGGGCAAGTCGCTTACATCGACTTTAGTGTTTGTAGTTTATATTAAGAAAACTCGAAAGAATGAAGGCAAAGTTGACTTCGTTGGTGTTTGAACTCGGAACGTAAAGAGCCGAAACAAATACCGTTACTCATTTTGCTTGAGGCGTTAACGATCCTACTTACTCGCAGCCTTTGCTTTACAGCTTAATAGAAACACATAGCAGAAATCCCTCCCCCCCCCCCTACAAAAACGGGATTTAGTGAGGGAACTTTTACATGGTCACAGGAAAAGCTAGAAAAAAAAACAACCAAATAATCTTGTCTACTATAGGCACAAGGCTTTAAATTTTGGGCGTGAAGGATAGTGCGCAACTGGTATTTATTTCGCGCAGGAATGGCTGTGTGGTAAGTAGCTTGCTTACCAACTACATGGTTTCGGGTTCAGTCCCACTGCGTGGTACCTTGGGCAAGTGTCTTCTACTATAGCCTCGGGCCGACCAAAGCCTTCTGCGTGGATTTGGTAGATGGAAACTGAAAGAAGCAAGTCGTATATATGTATATATATGTGTGTGTGTATATGTGTGCATATGTTTGTGTGTCTGTGTGTGTGCCCCCAACATCGCTTGACAACCGATGCTGGTGTGTTTACGTCCCCGTAACTTAGCGGTTCGGCAAAAGAGATCGATAGAATAAGTACTAGGCTTACAAATGATAAGTCCTGGGGTCGAATTGCTCGATTAAAGGCGGTGCTCCAACATGGCCACAGTCAAATGACTGAAACAAGTAAAAGAGTATGAAAGGCAAAGTCGCTCTCGGCAGAAGTTGAACTCAAAACGTAAAGAATGGCGAAAGGCTAAGCATTTTATCCGGCGTGTTAACGATTCCGCCATTTCACCGTCTTTCTTTCACAGATTAATAAAGACTCATGGGAGCAACAAAAAGTTCCTCTTCCACCGCTCCCCACAAAAAAAAGAAACGTGATTTACAAGAAAAGAGAAAAGAACAAAAATGAATATGTTCTGGGATATTGTAAGTCTGAGAAAAAAACAAACAAAGAAATAAATGGGATTATCACAACCATTATTTAGCTGGATTCTATCAGATATAGACTTTATCTGATTCAAGGCTTTATCTAATTTTAAGAACGGCAAGGCTTCATCTGGTTTTATGAACCGTAATTCTTTATCAAGAATTCTTTTATATCTCGGATTAAATATTTCACAGGTTCTTATAGATATGATGTGTAAATATTTACAAAGTATGAGGAACAATTAAGTCAAAGAAAATCAGAAGAAAAAAAAGGAAAGAAAGCGAAAAGAGCGGTTTGAAAACAGAGCATTTATACCATTAAATTCACGAATGCGACAGCTGAAATAAGACCTCACAGTAACAGTTGAAAGACTAAGATACAAGTCAACATATCACAAACGGAAAAATTGATGTAACATAAACACCAGATTTTCGAAACATGTAACATTTACTCGCCCGAGGATCATTGAAGTACACCTGCTCTTCTGTGCAATGAGTGAGAAATATAAAAACACGCACGCACACACAGACACACACGGACACGGACACACAAACAAACACACACAAGTATATAAATAACATGATCTAAACCGATACCATTTGTTTGCCTGCTCATAGATTCATTCTACTCTACTAAGAGAAGACTAGTATAAGGTATTTTCCCGACGCTCTAACTCGCCCCGCTCTCTCTTTGTTGCTCTTTCGGAGTGAGTGAACGTGTGTGTGTGAGTGTGTGTGTGTGTGTGAGTGTGTGTGTGTGTGTGTGTGTGTGTGTGTATTATATCCAAAGTGAAGGCGCGTGGCTTAGTGGTTAGGGCATTCGGCTCGCGATTGTAAGGTCGTGAGTTTAATTCCCGGCGACGCGTTGTATCCTTGAACAAGACACTTTATTTCACGTTGCTCCAGTCCATTCAGCTGGTAAAATGAGCAATACCCGTATTTCAAAGGGCCAACCTTGTCATACTCTGTGTCACGCTGAATCTCCCAGAGAACTACGTTAGTGGTACACGTGTCTGTAGAATGCTCAGTCACTTGCACGTTAATTTCACGAGCAAGCTGTTCCGTTGATCGCGTCAGATGGGACTCTTGTCTTCGTAACCGACGGAGTGCTCCTTTTGATTATACCTAAAACTGTGTGTGTGTGTATAATATATATATATATATATATATATTATGTCCAAAATTAGGGAAAGGCGTAGATAAGATCCAGACTACATCCGTTTCATAGCTAACAGAACATCGGAAATAGTAATTCCTCAAACAAGGGGCAATAATGCTAGCTACTCGTTAGTTCGAAGATATATTAATCAAAAGAAGCTTACATTGTCGTCAAGAGATCCCATGTTGACACTCTCTAGAGATTCAATCGGAAATGACTCATGCAAGTAAACATGGGATCCCTCGGCAACAATATAAACTTCTTTTGATTAAGGTATCCTCGGCCCGACGAGTAGCTAGCGGATTATCCCTAATTTGGATAATTACTACTTCCAGGGTTCTGCTAGCTGTGAAATATACGTAGCCTAGATTTTATCTACTTCATTCCCTAATTTAGAATTTCTATTCGCATATACAGCAATCTCAGCTGCTAATCGTTTATCGAACGGGAACAATTTACAACCTTCTACACTACTAAACCATTACTGTTCCTGAGAGATGTTTTTTTATATTTTGTATCTATGTACTGCTCGACTTGTGGAGGCGCAATGGCCCAGTGTTTAGGGCAGCGGACTCGCGGTCATACGATCGCGGTTTCGATTCCCAGACCGGGCGTTGTGAGTGTTTATTGAGCGAAAACACCTAAAGATCCACGAGGCTCCGGTAGGGGATGGTGGCGAACCCTGCTGTACTCTTTCACCACAACTTTCTCTCACTCTTACTTCCTGTTTCTGTTGTACCTGTAATTCAAAGGGCCAGCCTTGTCACACTGTGTCACACTGAATATCCCCGAGAACTACGTTAAGGGTACACGTGGCTGTGGAGTGCTCAGCCACTTTCACGTTATTTTCACGAGCAGGCTGTTCCGTTGATTGGATCAACTGGAACCCTCGACGTCGTAAGCGACGGAGTGCCAACAACTGCTCGACTTATATTATTCTTAAGAATAATATAAGAATAATGTAAAATAATGTATATGACTCGAGATGCTTGTTATGCCTCGGCCTTTGTTGTCCTCTTTCACAAATATACATCTGCTAATTTGCATACCTAAAATGGATACATAGCTCCCGTCTCAGTTACCAGCTTGGAGCCTTGATAATCCGTTACAGCACTTAACCAGCATATCCAATCGTTTAAATCATCAAATCACCACTGAACTACCCCCCCCCCCATTCTGTATATATATATATATAATGTATATAAGTAATGGCACAAAGCAGCGTTTACGCATAATCACAATTTAGGTTAGTTGAAATAGGTTTGTCACATATTTCAGCTGCTAAAGAGAAATACACTGGAGTTACGGTGGAGAAACAAAAAATCACTCTTATGGGTAAAAAGGTGTGAAAACACCTAGTTTATTCAGCGTCGCCATCTCTCGGGAATTTCAGAGATCGTTGTTTCGAGTTATTTGACGCTTGTCAAATACCTAAGAAGTGATTCTTTATTACGATAATAATATCATATATTTAGGGGACAATACAGGGCATTACAAGCAAATAATACTTTTATGAGTTCATTTTAGAAGTGTTTTTTAAAAAATATAATGATTTTTATATTAAAAATTTAACACATATTACAAATTTCCAGTTTTACATGCTTTTTTTTTTTTTACCAAGAATGAGATTAAGTAGGGTCATACACACCTAACTTCCTTGCTACATCCTTCCATCTTTTCTCGAATATACTTCGCGATAGGTGTCTCCTCTCCAGCCAAATCTTGCTCTTCAGAGGTTATCTGAAGTAATATAGCAAACTAGGGCTGCAGATAAAAGTTCCCGTCGCGACTCCTTTCATTCTAGTTCTCCATACACACTCTTCCGACACTGCGACTGTACATAAAAAAACATGCCTCACCTTCCTTTGATAGTCCGGGTGGCGATACAATCTTCATCATGGACTCAGCAGATAGCTGTATTCTCCCTCGGTGCGACAACACGTGTTCTACATAAATTATCAAGCCCGAAAGCTCCGGACACTGTACTAGAGCATGGAGAACGGTTTCATCGTCCTGCCTGCACCTTGGGCATGCCGGTGGCACAGACATTCCATGCCTAGACAATTTGTAACGCGCTCCTACAGTACTGCCAGGTCAGGGATTTCTGGTAATTATCCAGGTACCCCAGCCTGAAAGTTCTTTTAGAACGAGTGCCTATCGGCACTCCTTTTGCCATTCAGTCGTTTTATGTCTTTTAATGAAGTCGGGTTTGAGTTCCTCCAAGGAGGCCAGTCGTGGAAAGAATTCCTCCACTAGCGAATTCCACACCTGGTCACCATCTAGATAGAGCCAGAGATGCCTTAGCCTCGGTGCATGCCTTTAACGGTTCTTGACAGCAAACAGAGCGTGCCAACTTGCTTAGCCACGAATCAGAGCAAGGGACAACGGTCAGATGGTAGGTGATAACAGATGCAATACACTCCTGCACCATCTCCGCCCTCCCTTTCAGGGATGGTGCCATTCCAGACCTGATTAAGGCCTCCACTCTGTCTGCCACCTCACTCTAATTCTTCTCCGTCTGGAAATCCGGTCCGAACCAGACTCCAAGCAACTTAACAGAACCATCCGTCCAGTGCTCCACGACACTGGGCGTTATCGTCTTGCCACTCCAGGTGCCGAGCCGCAAGCCGATGGACTTGTCCTTGTAAATTTTTGCCCCTGCCACCTCCTCGTATCCTTTGATTGCATCCTCTTTCTTCTTCATCTGCAATGCCGCCATTTTCTCCTCCATATCATATGTTACGGTTGCCGCTATCCAGAATACCTCGTACCCTGCTGGTATCTCTTCTATTGTAAATTTTGCTGTCCGTATACCCAAATACGTGGGTAGTAAGATTATCTCCTCGTTTTTTAAAGTCCTTGTGGATAACTCCTTCGCTGTGTTCTCGTTAGCGAACTGCGCCACCACCTTGTACCATGTCCTTGTACCATGTCCGACATATACAGTCTTGTTCCAAATCTGTGCCAAACACCTTTCAATTATTACATTTTGCATGTCATAATTCTTTTTCCTTTTACGTTACAAGTTTTATAAACTACCGTTTTTGTCGCTAAATTCTGAACAATTTCCTGCGAGGGTAGCAATTTTGTATGATTTCCGTTTTTCTTCACTAAATTTCGATACTTAAATAATTCCGCCATCATTACCTCTATTTCTATCATATTCCCGCCTACGGCAGCCGAAAAGCTGCTTTGCACTATCAGCTTTTTTTTTTTCTGGTGCCTTCTTCATCTCTGGGAAATCCTCCCTCGACGTGACGTTAAATTCCATTACAAAATAAATTCCTTCAAAAGGAATTGCTAGAATATTTTTTGAAAAATAATTTTTGCCAAAAAATGACAAAAATAATATTTTTTTACCCTGCAAGGAGGTAAAATATCACAGAGTCCAAAAAGTTCAACAGTAGTTGTTTCCAATAAATAACAAATTCACAATTTTCTGCCCCGTAGGGCGAAAATTACACTTGACAAATTGATAACAGTTCAAATTAAAAAAAAAAAACAGTGCAATAACAAACAGTGTAATAACAAGAAAACATGGGAATAACGTAAAACGAACTCACAAACAAGCAGCAGCAGCCAACACCGAGATGTAGGTTAGAGATGCAGCTCTGAATTTCTTTATTGCCTATAAGAGCATACACAGAAGGAACAGAATTGATACAAGTAAACGGAAAAGATAATATGTATGTTAAAGTTAAATTAAAGTTACTTTCTCCACCCATGCCAATTCATAAGGGGTGGTTTCCTGGTTTCATGGCGTATATATTCCCACCGGGATAGGACGCTGGTCCATCGCAGGATTACTCATTTTCAAAAGCTGAGTGAACTGGAGCAACGTGAAATGAAGTGTTTTGCTCAAGAACACAACGCGTTTCCCTGTCCAGGAATCGAAACCACAGTCTTACGCTCATGAGTCCAACATGTTTACCACTAAGCCACGAGCCTCCACAATACGTGTGTGCGTAAAGCGACGAGGTGGCAGAAACGTTAGCACGCCGGGCGAAATGCTTAGTAGTATTTCGTCTGTCTTTACGTTCTGAGTTCAAATACCACCGGGGTTGATTTCGCCTTTAATCCTTTCTGGGTCGATAAATTAAGTACCAGTTGCGTACTGGGGTCGATCTAATCGACTGCCCCCTCCCCAAAAATTTCGAGTCTTGTGCCTAGAGTAGAAAAGAATGTGTGTGTGTGTATGGGCATGCGTTCCTCTGTGTGTGTATGTGTGTGTGATTGCGCTACTCTAAACCTGCGTGAGACTGGCATTAAAAAAAAACATTCCACATGATGGTCTCTGTCTGTTTTTTTCATGTAAAACAAGATGTTATGCTTTCTATGTAAAACCGGAAGAGATAACGATTTTCAACAGATTAACTCAAATAGAACAGACAGGTGGAAGAGAAAGAGATCAAACATTCAAATTCTGACATCGTCGTGTTACCGTTGTTGTAGTATTATTTTAATTGGACTGAGATTAACAAATAGAAACTGGTATTACAAGGTTATGGAAACAAATGTGTAGACGTTTTAATAACGGGAGTGTTTTGAATACCAAAGTATGCATTTATTTGTTTGCTCTTCTACCTAGTTGACTCACCCTTTCACATCATTTCGCCCGCACACTCTCTTTATCGTTTATTAATTACATATATGTATAGATGCATATAAATATAAAGGGAGATAGAGAGAGCGCGACGTGATATATGATAATTTTATATATAATTATATATATATGATAATTTTATATATAATTATATATATATATATATATATATATATATGTCTATATACATACATACGCATATATATGCACATATACATATTCAAGCAGAAAGAGAAAGTTGACATGATTGTATATAGCTATAACTATATATATATTTATGTATCTACATAATCATGCAACTGTGTATGTGTGTGTGTATGTGTGTGTGCGTGTATGAGTGTGTGTGAGACTGTAAGTGTAAATATTCTTTTCTACTCTAGGCATAAGGCCCGAAAATTTGGGGGAGGGGGGTAGCCGATTAGATCGACCCCAGTACGTAACTGGTACTGAATATATCGACTCCGAAAGGATGAAAGGTAAAGTCGACCTCGGCGGAATTTGAACTCAGAACGTAAAGACAGACGAAATACCGCTAAGCATTTCGCCCGGCGTGCTAACCTTTCTTATTTCTTTATTGCCCACAAGGGGCTAAACATAAAGGGGACAAACAAAGGGATTATGTCGATTACATCGATCCCAGTGCATAACTGGTATTTAATTTATCGACCTCGAAAGGATAAAAGGTAAAGTCGACCTCGGTGGAATTTGAACTCAGAACCTAACGGCAGACGAAATACCACTAAGCATTTCGCCCGGCACAAGGCCCGAAATTTTGGGGAAGGGGGCTAATCGATTAGAGCGACTCCAGTACGCAACTGGTACCTAATTTATCGACCCCGAAAGAATGAAAAGCAAAATCGACCTCGGCGGAATTTGAACTCAGAATGTAAAGACAGACGAACTACTGCAAAACATTGCGCCCGGTATGCTAACGTTTCTGCCAGCTCGCCGCCTTATGTATGTGTGTGTGTGTGTGTGTGTGTGTGTGTGTGTGTAAATATTAAATACTTTATGTTTGTATTGTGACGACTTAATCTTCTGTTGGTTTTGGCACGAAACTTCGTATTTCGTTATTTAACAAGGTTTCTCTTTGAATTTCTTTCTATGTATCTGTCTGTTTCGAGACATAAGCATACATACATTCATGCATTTACACACAGTCGCATATATGCATATACATTTACAGATTTACATTCACAACAATGTTTTATGTATTTATACAAACATGTGTCTATGTATCATTTCGTGTACGTGTCTCTGATGCAAATATGGAATAATGGGATATGAATTTACACAAGCTACTCGATATCCTGTGCTGTGCAGATTTCTCACCAAATCTGAGATGCTGTCTTTCTCAGCATTTAAATCTAGTTAAAATACACAATAAAATACAAAGTAATTTCAACAGCGTTTGGTGTTATTTTATTTCGTCCGTGTTTCTTATACGCTCTCTATATTTTATCATTTTACATATAGTATGAAAGCCTGGATTTGTACACGATACGCTACTAAACTTTACACTCTCTAATTTGTATATTAGCAGAGAATAAGAAATATAGTAAGTGAACTTAACTGTAATGGCACCAAGACGTATGGCAAATTCTTCTGGAGATGAATTGTATAAAAGGTTGTTCATTCGAACTTTAAAAGCTATTTTTTAATTATTTACATTCAAAGATTTATAAATGTGAAAATAAACCTGGAAATTCTTCTCCAGGGAATATAATGAGAGAATTTACTTCAGTGCAAGAAATATAATACGTTTGGAAAATTGTAATTGTCAGATAATAAAACGTAATGTTTAAACAATAAAATTGTTAATAACAACAATATCATTGAAAAAACTACTTCAGAGGCGACCTCTGTATGCTCAGTAAAAAATACGACAGTGTTTTATGCATGTAATATAATGATTAACTATGATTGCCCATATAATTAGTAAACTAAAAGAAGCTGGAAGAGTGCTTAAACTTTAAACGCAGTTGAAGTCATAAAAGTGCTTAAACTTTTATTACATTGCTGTAATAAAAGTGATAATCGAAATTCTTTAAATGTAATGAAATTCCAGTGCGGCAGTAGATATATTTAAAGCAAACTGTTGAAAGCAACAGACACGTGTCAACATTATTGAACCTCCTTTAGGAAGTGTGTTCTACTCGGCACGACTAAGGAAGTGTGTGTGTCTATGTGCCCGTGTATACATGTATATATATATATATATATATAGCTGTTTAATGTTAATATCGCTTTGCTGCTACTAATATTTTAGATTTGCCGCTGATAATGATAATAATAAACATCTTTACGAGTCTTTATTTTGAATATTTACTCATTATTACACAGACACACACACACACACACACACACACACACACACACACACACACACACACACACACACAACATATATATATATATATATATAGAGAGAGAGAGAGAGAGAGGGAGATGCGCAGGAGTTACTGTATGGAAAGATGCTGGCTTACCAAACACATGGTTCCAGGTTCAGTTCTATTGAGTGACAATTTGGGCGAGTGTTTTCTACTATAGCCTCGCGCCTACGAAGACCTAGTGAGTGGATTTGGTAGATGGAAACTGAAAGAAGCCTGTCGCATATATATGTGAGTGTATGTGTGTGTGTGTGTGTGTGTGTGTGTATGTTAAAGCATTTATCCATACATATCTATAAGTGTACAGTCACAACATACTGTAATAAGTATACAATTAATTTACATGTACATAATTAAAATATAGGTTGTTTGAAATCATAAATATATGGTAACACACGCCATTTACTGTTGGTCATTCATATCTAAGAACGCAACCTCTCAACGTCTTCGTTTTACTTCTTATGTTCTACTTATTTATCGTTTTGGGGCAAGAAAACAAGATTGAAAGTTTGGACGACCTCGAAGGTTTCTTTATGCTTGGACGCAAACAACTACATTTGAGGGGTGAGGGTGGAATTGTTGATATTTGTATAATACATACATGCATGAAATTTAGCACATAAATACATATGCATGCATCTAGACATAAAAACGCATCCATAAAACAAACATACAAATCTGCGCATACACTAAAACCAAATACTGCACACACACACATATGCACAAATACCTAGATGATGTTGATAAAAGTTCCAATGAAGGAACCTTGAATCTATGTTAGAGTCCGGCTCTTTCTCTATGGACAAGAAATACAGAAATGAAACTGATTGATAACATACATACATACATACATGAGCAGTATATATGAGCATGTCTAGATATGCAACTATATGCATGAGAATACATACATAAAACATACAAATCTGCACATACATACATGCATACATAATACAATCATACATACCTACAAACAAAAATACCCTTTTGTTGATGTTGAAATTCCAATGAAGGAGCCTTG
The DNA here is from genome assembly GCF_046866305.1 of Octopus bimaculoides. Classification (NCBI taxonomy): domain Eukaryota; kingdom Metazoa; phylum Mollusca; class Cephalopoda; order Octopoda; family Octopodidae; genus Octopus; species Octopus bimaculoides. The sequence goes on along the minus strand of NC_142930.1, from coordinate 121,018,041 downwards.
GATCTAGGTTAGAAACTGGTTTGAATGAAAATCAGAAGAAGCGCAGATATGAAATTTGCTCGTTGCTTCTTCTCCGTAACCAGACCGATCCATTTCTCAACCATATTGTAACTTGCGATGAAAAGTGGATTCTGTACAATAATAATAAAAAACCTTCTTTGTAGTGGTTGGACCAAAATGAAGCACCGAAAACCTTCCCTAAATCCGAGCTCTTTAAAAAGTATGTTATGGTGACTGTTTCGTGGTGTACTGCTGGACTCATCCTCAAAAGTCGGAGAAACCATTACTGCAGAAACATTGCCATGGAATTGCCAAAATGAACGAGAAACTGCTACTCCTCCGTCTCAGACTAGTCAACAGAAGAGTGCCAATCATTGATGATGCTCGACCAAATATTTTACTAATGACGTTCCAGAAGTTCAGGGAACTTGGTTACGACCTTTCTCCTACCGACTACCATTTTTTCAAGCACCTTGATGGTATCCTGCGAAAGAAGGAGTTCAAAAACCAAACCGATGCTGAAAGTGCGTTCAAAGAGTTCATCAGTTCCAAAATTCTAGATTTTTATTTAACCGGAATAAACAATCTTGTAACTCGTTGGCAAAAGTGTATTGATTGTGATGGTACTTACGCTGCTTACTTTACACACACACACACACACACACACACACACGGCGCAGCGGAAAGCGGTCGTCGCGTCGGTCCCTCGCGCGCGGCCTTCTCTCGCGTCGGCGTTCCGCGCCTCCCGACGCACGGTCGGGCCGCCGTCGCACATCGGCGCGCGGCGGTTTCATACGGGGCGCCCGGGGCGTAGTGGGCGCGAACAACACGGCTCCACATCCGGGACCCCGTGGAGCGACACGGCTTCGGGCTCGCCGTCGCGGCGGTGCGCGCGGCCCTCGGTTCCCGCCTCGCGCGGGGTCGTGCAGTCGTCGCACCGCGACGCGCGGCAGGCGTTCGGCCGGCGGCGAACGGTCGACTTGGAACTGGTACGGACCGGGGGAATCCGACTGTCTAATTAAAACAGAGCATCGCATAGCCGGCCGAGCCGCACAAACGCGATGTAATTTCTGCCCAGTGCTCTGAATGTCAAAGTGAAGAAATTCAACCAAGCGCGGGTAAACGGCGGGAGTAACTATGACGCCTTGTCGTGGCAAGAGAGCTTACGTTCGTGATGCGGGCTATGTCGGGCGGTGTAGTCTGGGCTACACTGGTAGGTTCAACCATGCCGAAGTGGTTGCATTGCATTGGATAAACAAAAAGCGGCCTAATCTCCCTGGCAGATCCGATACGGTGGGAGACTCCGCTGATTCTGGGGCGATACAAAGGACGGGGTGCATACGGACCGGTCTTCGCCACTCCTAGGGGCAGCCCTCTCGCGTGATATGAGGGTCGGGGTGTGCTAGCAGTCCGTCTGGGTTGCCGTCTTAGTGTCACGGAGAAATGCCGAAAGAACATGAATGCTACAACAAAACAACATGGTCATACGGCAGCCAGGCGCCGATAAACTGGTGGTCTCGGGGTCCCGGGAAGGGCCCCTTGGTCAGTCGCGCCGTACAAACCACCCACAGCATGGAGAAAAGCGACTTTCCCCCATGGTAGGTACAAGGCCATGCCTGCCTTGGCGTAATCGTGTTGGTCCCCCGATTAGGACAGCCGACGGTGATTCCCAGCCGTTGGCGGAAAGCGGCTATAAGTCGCTCACTGTTATACGAGACATGCCGGGCCGTTTTTTCCTGGAGTGTGCGTACCACACGTTGGTTCTCTGCGGCGAACAACTCACGCCGGACATCGCGACTGACCAGGTTGCCCTCTCCGGTCTCCCCGCTTCCGTTCCCCCTCGCCTCGATGAGGACGGATCGCCCGCAGGGGATGCTGGAGATGGTGATGTGGGCAACCAGCCGTCGGTCGATGCGTTCACCGTAGAGATTCCATGTACGTCGATCTCCCTGTTATGCCCGCTCTGTCCTAGACACTTCTCTAGCCCCATCGAATGGGGGCTACACGTACTCAACAGGCATAACCGTAAGCCTGCGTACAAATGCATACGCTGTGGCCA
>NC_142930.1:121000982-121010982 GCF_046866305.1 Octopus bimaculoides | reverse complement strand
GTTCCGTATGACTCGCACCCCGAGCGCCGCCGCGTACCCGCAGAGCCGATCGAAACCGGCCGAATTCAGAGCAACGACTAGGCGGCGGAAAGACGGTCGGCCGGCGTAGTTCCGCCGGTGAAGCGCAAGTGCGATCGAAAGTGGCCCGAATTCAGAGCGACGACTAGGCGGCGGCGGAAAGACGGTCGGTCGGCCGGCGTAGTTCCGCCGGCGAAGCGCAGGTGCGATCGAAAGCACTGTCGGCCGGGCGGCGATGCCGACCGCGAGTGTGTGTCTGTCTGTGTGTGTGTGTGTGTGTCTGTGTGTGTCACGCACGCTAGGTTACGCGGCCGCGGCCTAGGCCAAAGAAAAAAGCTGGCCGAGCGAGTCGTGGCAGCGAGAAGGAAGCCACCGAGCGACTAGGAGCGATTGGGAGCGAGCAAAGAGAATGCGGACGCATCGGCGGCGGACTGCCGCCACCGAACCGCCGGCGCGATGGAAAAGCCGACGTGTCGGTCGCGATACGAGCCGCGCGGGCGACGCGGCCGGTACCATGAGGTACCATGACGGGGTCCGACTCGCGAGTTTGCGGGTCGGGCCCGGGGGAATAGTCACGCTCTAGGTGACCCTCACACCCCAAGGGGGTCAAGACTACTATGTAGGGTAGTCGTTGATCGGATGGGTTCGCCGACTCGAAGGAATGCTTTCGTCTCTCATTTATTCCGACGGTCGGACCCGCGTAACCCGCAGCGCGATCGACTCTACACGGCCGGCGTGTCCCCAATTCTTCCGCCGACCACCCGCCCGCCTCGTAGTGAGCTCCCTCGCTGTCGCCGTCGTTCCACGCCCCGCGCCGCGTCAGATTCGTTCGCTCGCTCGCTCGCTCGTTCGTTCGTCCGCCCGCCCGCCCACCGGCAGCCGCCCATCTGTTCGTGCTGTCGCCATCGGCCGATCGGTATCCTCCTCCTCCTCGCCCGCGCCATCGCTGACGCCGAGCTCTCCGACTCGAAACATGTCCTCGCCTCTCCTTTCTGCCGACGGTCGGACCCGAGTAACCCGCCGCGCGATCGACTCTACACGGCCGGCGCGTCTACGATTCTTCCGCCGACTCCCGCCCGCCTCGCAGTGAGCATCCTCGCAGTGAGCATCCTCGTCAGATCCGCTCGCTCGCTCGCACGCCCGCCGGCTCGCACGCCCGCCGGCAGCAGCAGCCGCCGTCCTGGTCGTGCTCGCGTTCCGGTCTCCCGCCGGGTTCTCGTCTCTGTTTGCGCACGTTTATTTTTCGTCTCCTCCTCGCCGACCCGCGGCCTCGTCGACGTCGTCTTCGAGGACCCGATCAGGTTACGCCGCTGACCTCGTGTCGCGTCGCCGCCGGCGCGGCGGACGGGCTAGTTGTCGCTTCCCGATCCGCCACAGGCGACGCGACGTCACCGAAAGAGAGCGGTGCCGTGTGTTCGTCCCGCTAGACCGGGACGGAACAACAACCGTGGCTTCAACTCCGGGTGTCGCGGCGGTGGTGCCCGCAATCTCCTCGCGCTCGCCCATCCCGGCATCGTCGTAGCTTTGGCGCGTTCAGCGGCCAACAACGCCGTTTTCGTCATCGCACACACGCTTCTCGTTGACCGCAGCCCGTGCTGTGGCAATCGTTTCGGAGCGGCCGCTCACGCGCGCTCGGTGTGTGTCGTCGTCGTCGTCGGCTGAGGCGACCGTCGTAGCGGAAGAAGGGAAAAGCAGCTGTCCCCGCCTACTCGCTGCACTTCGGCTGCGCGTCGTCCTTCTCGTCCGACCCGTGCGTCTTCTCCGTATCTCGCGCGGCGGCGGCAGCAGCCAGAAACCGCCTCGCTTATTCAACCCGCACCGGCGCCCGTCCTTCCGCAGCGGCCCGGTGTGCGGCAGTCGGATCGCAAACCGTTTCTACTCGGCGAACTCTTTCTTCCGCCTGGCGCGCTTTTCCGCTGCTACCGCAGAGCGGCGGATTAGGACGCGTAACGTACGTACGAACGGCCGACGCCGCCGCAGCAGCAGCCTCCTGCTCGTCCTCCCCACTCGGCGGCGGCGGCCGCGATTCTTCAGTCTCCTCGCTCTCGTTTGCTCTCCGCGCGGCGGCGGCGATGGCAGCGGGCCTTCCGCCTCGACCGCTCTCCGCCTTCCGCTCGCCGACCGACGCGACGGAGACGCTACTACAGCGACGACGACGACGATACCTGGTTGATCCTGCCAGTAGTCATATCCTTGTCTCAAAGCTTAAGCCATGCAAGTGTAAGTTCATGTAGTAAACGCATGGTGAAACCGCGAATGGCTCAGGAACCGGACCTAATCCTCGGGACCGTATTCCTCACCGCGAGGAGAGTGGATAACTGTGGCAATTCTAGAGCTAATACATGCAACCGAAGCGATCGCAGGTCGCACCCGGGCGTCGGGCCGAAAAACGGCTTCCGGCAGCAGCAGCCACCGCTGCGCCTCCGCGTGCTCGGCCGGGTCCGGGGCTGCTCGCCAGTTCCCGCCGGTCGCGACGATACGGTCGGCCTTCCGCATTGGTCGCGGCGCAAATATTAGACTGAGACCGACGCGTACGGGTCGTCGCAGCAGCCGCCGCGCTCCGCGCGCGGGTCGAGGCGTGCGGCGGCTTCACGCCCCTTCGATTTTGGTGACTCTGGATAACTGTCAGTACGATCGCACGGGTTAGTATCGACTAGCCTTCGCACGACGGGTCCCCCGCCAGTCCGCCCTATCAACTGTCGACGGCCCGGTAAATGCCGACCGTGGTGGCAACGGGTAACGGAGAATCAGGGTTCGATTCCGGAGAGGGAGCATGTGAAACGGCTACCACATCCAAAGAAGGCAGCAGGCGCGCAAATTACCCACTCCCGGCACGGGGAGGTAGTGACGAAAAATAACGACGCGGAACTCTGTCGAAGCCCCGCGATCGAAATGAGTACACTTCAAATCCGTTAACGAGGATCGACCGGAGGGCAAGTCTGGTGCCAGCAGCCGCGGTAATTCCAGCTCCGGTGGCGTATATTAAAATTGTTGCGTTTGAAAAGCTCGTAGTCGGAATTCGGGTCTCGAAAACGTGCCCCAGCACGTTCGGGTCGACGGCGCGGTCGGGCCGCGGAGCTCTGCACGCACCGTCGCTGCGACGGCCTCTCTAACAGCCCGCCTCCCCCTCCGCTCCGCTACCGTCCGGTCGGCAGCACGCGAGCGTTCGGCTTCGCCTTCACCGGCGTCGCAGTCGCCGCTGCTGCTGCCGCCGCTGCTGCTGCCGCCGCTGCTGCTGCCGCCGCTGCTGCTGCCGCCGCTGCTGCTGCCGCCGCTGCTGCTGCCGCCGCTGCTGCTGCCGCCGCTGCTGCTGCCGCCGCTGCTGCTGCCGCCGCTGCTGCTGCCGCCGCTGCTGCTGCCGCCGCTGCTGCCGCCGCCGCTGCTGCCGCCGCCGCTGCTGCTGCCGCCGCTGCTGCTGCCGTCGCTGCTGCTGCCGCCGCTGCTGCTGCCGCCGCTGCCCCCGCCGGCGGTTCTTGGTCGGGGGAAACAAACGGGGGTGAGCGTCGCCAGAGGCGTCGCCGTTCGCACGCGTTGCGGTAGCGAGTCCACCTCCCGGTCGTTTCGGCCCGCACGGTTCCTCCGAGGGTGCTCTTCGCCGAGTGTCCGAGGCGCCCGGTACGTTCACTGTGAAAAAATTAGAGTGCTCAGAGCGAGCCCCGCCGGCGTGCATGGAATGATGGAAAATGGCCTCATCCGCACGTCATCCGTCGGTCTCCGTTCACGACGAGGCAATGATCGAAGGGAGCGATCGGGGCCACTCGTATTGCGACGTTAGAGGTGAAATTCTTGGATTGTCGCAAGACGCACTGCAGCGACGGCGTGTGGCAAGCACGTTTTCCTCGATCAAAAGCGAAAGTCGGAGGTTCGAAGACGATCAGATACCGTCGTAGTTCCGACCGTAACCGATGCCGACTGGCGCTCCGCCGGCGTTCGCTTCGATGACCCGGCGGGGAGCCTGCGTGGGAAACCATAGTCGGTTCCGGGGGGAGTATGGTTGCAAAACAGAAACTTAAAGGAATTGACGGAAGGGCACCACCAGGAGTGGAGCCTGCGGCTTAATTTAACTCAACACGGGAAAACTCACCCGGTCCGGACACCGGTAGGATTGACAGATCGATAACTCTTTCTCGATTCGGTGGGTGGTGGTGCATGGCCGTTCTTAGTTGGTGGAGCGATCCGTCTGGTTGATTCCGATAACGAACGAGACTCCGGCCTGCTAACTAGCGCGTCGATTAGTGCTTTTCCGGTAGCGAGGCGGCACCGAAGCTGTCGTCGGTAGCTCCGCGTGCGGCCCGGGCTTGCCGTTGCCGCCGCTCTCCTTCGCGTCCGGCGCTGCGGCCGCTTCCGGCAACTGCCTTCGCCTTTCCCCGCTCGCGGTGTAGGGTTGGGCGGTTTGCACGCGGCGTGGTTGCGGCGTCGGTTGCGGAGCGGCGGCGGTGACCCGGACGGCTCGGCCCGCGCGAGCCCGGCGGCGGTACGCCGTCGCGCCCGGGCCAGTCGGTTGGCGAACGCAGCGCTTCTTAAATGGACGGGCGGCAGAAAGCCGCACGAGGTGGAGCGATAACAGGTCTGTGATGCCCTTAAATGTCCGGGGCCGCACGCGCGCTACACTGGAGGTATCAGCGGGCGCGTCTCCCCCGGCCCGAGAGGGTCGGGAAACCTCTGAACCACCTCCCGTGATAGGGATCGGGGCCTGGAACCAGCCCCGTGAACGAGGAATTCCCGGTAGGCGCGGGTCATCAGCCTGCGTCGATCACGTCCCTGCCCTTTGTACACACCGCCCGTCGCTACTACCGATCGAACGGTCCGGTGAAGTCCTCGGATCTGGCCGACGAGTCCGCTTACGCGCGGCGACGTTCCGCGCCGTCGTTGGCGCGTTCTCTGATGGCCCAGAGAAGACGACCGAACCCGATCGCTTAGAGGAAGTAAAAGTCGTAACAAGGTTTCCGTAGGTGAACCTGCGGAAGGATCATTACCGCAGCAGCAGCAGCAGCAGCAGCAGCAGCAGCGCTCCTCCTCCTCCTCCTCGCTTTTCCGGCGCGATCCAGCCGGTTTCGTAAGCCGCGGCCGGGCCCCCCTCGCACTCGTCGGCCCTCTAACAGTGCAGCCGCAGCCGAGCAACGAGCAAGTAGAAGCGGCAGACTTTAACAGTCTGTTAAAGTCTGTCATACCGGCCATGGTGAAATACCACAAGGTATAGAAAATACGTATTCGCCTTTATATATTTAATCCTTTTTATTGAACACTCAATATTTCATCTATTCAATAAGACATATTCCATATATTCAATAAGACATTCAATACTTTATTTCATAGTACCATCCATTTTTATTTTATATTATATATTGTATATTATATTATATATTGTATATTATATTATATATTGTATATTATATTATATATTGTATATTCCATATTCTATATCCCACATTGGTTTTGCAGGAATATAAATAAAACATAAAAAACAGACAGTGTTGGAACTCTTTTAAACAAAATAATATATATATATATATATATATATATATATATATATATATATATATATATATATATATATACGTACACACGCACACATATATATATATATAATGTACGTATGCACACGACCAGTTTAATTGCCCGTCTGTCTGTGTATATCCCACTGATGAGGCAAGAGTATATTTTTATGCAAAGCCAGAATCTAGATTTGTGGTTATCCAATAATTTTTTGCTAATTTGTTTGTCTATTTGTCTTTTCTGCTGGTGATGTATGAATATTTGAGGGAGTTTTAGAGTCAAGTGGTGACTGCTATCTCTAGCATGGTGGTATCTTTTAGATACCCTTAATTATAATTTTAATAATAATTATTACCTATTAAGGTTTTTATTCCCATGCTGACCATTTGATATGATCGGTATTTTAAATAACGATCTCATTCTTATTTATATAAATTTATATATATGTATATATATATATATATATATATATATATATATATATATATATATATGTGTGTGTGTGTGTGTGTGTGTGTGTGTGTGTGTGTGTGTGTATACATATGTATACACATATATAGATAAACATGTATATATACATATATATATATATATATATACATATAAACATATATATACATATACACACACACACACACACACACACACACACACACACACACACATATATATATATATATATATATATATATATATATATATATCCATGTATACATGTAAATGTACACATTTTTATATAAACTTGCAGACATCACACACACACACACACACACACACACACACACACACACACACACACACACACACACACACATATATATATATATATATATGCGTATGCATAAAAACTTGCATGGATTGTGCATACACAAACACACATTCATATGTTCAAAATTAACGACGAGTAAAACGGCAGAGTTATAATTATTAATTTGACGCACAGTGAAGAAATATGAAAGTAGAAATATCTTAGTCACCTCGAGATAACGGTCTTATCGAGAAAGCTAGATTGTTAAACGAAAGAAAGGAAAGCAGGAGTGGTAGTAAAATTTGTGTAGAATTGTGTCAAATAACGTTGCAAATCGCAGAGTTCCAACGACCGGAAGTGACTTGCAGAAATGAAGTTTCTTAGTAAAAAGACTAGCAGGAGTGGTATCTGTATGTGTGTGTAGTGATAATGTGGGCCATGGAGTGTTGTGTGTTTGTGTGTATGTGTGTGTGCGTATGCGTATGCGCATGTACGTGCCCGTGTGCATATGTGTTGGTTGTTGTAAATATGTGTGTATGTATTTATCGTGTTGTGTTCTTACTTTTCAAGCAAGTACTTGCGTATATACACACACGCGTGTGTATATACACACACATACGCATACACACACACATATATGTGTGTGCGCGCGCGCATGTATGTACATACACATACATATATGTGTGTGTGTGTCTGTGTCTGTGTGTGTATATATACATATATATAAATATGATTAATCGCTGACCAAACACCATTCAATGTGACGCCATAATATATATATATATATATATATATATATATATATATATATATATATATATATATATATATATATATATATATATATATACGCACGCACACACATATACACACATACGAATTGTGTATATATACATCCATATATATATACACAAACGTACGTATATCAATACGCAAATCAGATGCGTTTGTATATATATATATATATATATATATATATATATATATATATATATATATATATATATATATATACATATATATATATATATATATATATATATATATATATATATATATATATATATACACACTTGTATATATTCGTACATTTGTACTATGTGTATACACACAAACACACATGCATATACGTACATGCAAATATGCATATACGCACATACGATGGACTTCATAAGTTAACAGATGGATATAAACTCGGGCGCGCACATCCGCTCTTCCCCACACCCTGAGAACAGGAACGACCAAGTCAATAGGTTATCGAGCAACATATATTACTATACACACACATACACACACATACACACACATACATGCAGATACACACAGATCCACACACATATGTAAATACATTTTGATACACCTCTACATATCTACTACAGGAGTGTGTTGATTATTGAAGCATATGCAATTACCATGAAGTTAATAAGCCATTCCATGAAGAATTCAGATACAGAATTGCGATAAGAGTAGATACGTACTTCTCCCAAAGTATCTAAACATTTCGTATATTTTAGCCTAAATACATAAACAAATGAATCAACAAATACTTTGTTGCAAAACTTTTCACGCGTTTCACGGTTACTAAATATTTACGCTCAGATACAAAGGTAGATATAGAACAAACCTGAAGACAAGAAATCTCAAATGTGAATGTATTTGAATTTAATTATAACTAAAATCTCTCTCAAGAGTTTTTGTCTATCATCGTGTATTTAAAGTTAGATACAAATTAAATAGCATCGAGACGAATTCATCATCCTTAGAAGCATGAGTAGCCGTTATCTAAATAGTTACTACAGCTCATTGGTAGAGTCGTTAAAGCGTTAGGCACATATCTTTGCTGCATGTTCTTCTCTCTGTGCTTTGAGTTCAAATTCTGTCGAGACCGATTTTGTGTTGCATTTTTCTAGGTCCGATAAAAACGTACTAATACTTGGCGAGGGATTGGCATTTTGCCCAGATTAACACAAAACTAATTACAGAGCAAGCTTCCAAATTACCTTCAGATCTCGACTAAAATAATCCTTATGGATGGTAGAGTTAATCCGTCACCCGATTTAATACCATCACCTGGTAATTTGGATGCCTTTAGCAGAGTTGACTGCATTTGCAAGTATCGAACCATTTCTCCGGTGTGATGTTATCTCCCTTCCTAACTCCACCACCCCACTGGTCTTAGAAGCCATCTAAAGGGTTATAAGTATAGCAGTTCCTTCAGACTAAAAAGTATAAAAACAAAAGTGGATTATGCAAGAACCATAAACAATTTATGCATAAACATTATTGTGCATTTATGCAGAGATTTAACACGTCACGAACACTCGCAAAAATCCCGCAACCTTGTTGATAATCATTTTAACAGGAACCCGTTTATTACACTACGCTTAAATCCCTCTACTTGCCAATTAAAGGGTTTAGCAGAGACCAGTTTGTAGCATTACCTGGGCGATAAGGGCTTCAGTGGAGACCAATCGGTTGCAGTCCTTCAAGTTAGATCTTCGGTGTGAGAATTACTTTTCGTTGTTCTCTTCCTCATCTCATCTTGGAAGCTTAGAAAGTAGATCATGAATATTACATTTCTTCAAGAGATTAAGCCATAAAACAAAGGAAAGAAAAACATCGTGAACTTGATGAAAATCACAAAAGTCCTAAAGATAAGTAAAATATATTTTCAAATGCAAGGTATTTCATATAAGTGAACCTTTGGATTCATTTCATTAATAATCTGAATTTTTACATTATTTACATTATTTACCTTTGACGGATATTTGTTAACACAAGGTTTCGGCTGATATACCCTCCAGCCTTCATCAGGTGTCTTGGGGAAAATTTTGAACCTGGGTTCTCATTCCTAAGGTATTTTTAGATGTTGTTGTTGTTGTTGTTGTTATTATTATTATTATTATTATTATTATTATTATTATTATTATTATTATTATTATTATTATTATTATTATTCAGGTCACTGCCTGAAATTCAACTCAGAATCTTGGGGTTAGTAGCCCGAGCTCTTAACAACTACGCCATATGCTCGTGGCCATATACGTCTAATGTAAATAATGTAAATAATGTACACAATTCCTCATCTCTTAAATATAGAACTGTATTATCTGAATTTTTATTTATCACGATTTAATTACAAGGAAACAAGGACACACACAAAAAGAAAAAAAACGGTTGGGGCTAATGATGGAAGGAAAGGGAGTTACGAACCGTACACCCCAGAATAAATGGCGTGTTCGGCTGCGTCCCGAGGTTATGACCAGTGACATTCATTGCAGAAGTCACTCCAAATCGAGGGGCTCGATTTTAAGACAAAACACAAACTAACAATAGAAGGAACAACGAAAATAGCTTTGCAGACATCGACGTATACTTTGATAGTTACATCAACAACGCTGTTTCTTGACTTGGGTGGCATTTGAATTGTTGTTGTTGGCACTCCGTCGCTTACGACGTCGTGGGTTGCAGTTGATCCGATCAACGGAACACCCTGCTCGTGAAATTAACGTGCAAGTGGCTGAGCACTCCACAGACACGTGTACCCTTAACGTAGTTCTCGGGGATATTCAGCGTGACACAGTGTGACAAGGCTGACCCTTTGAATTACAGGCACAACAGAAACAGGAAGTAAGAGAAAGTTGTGGTGAAAGAATACAGCAGGGTTCGCCACCATCCCCTGCCGGAGCCTCGTGGAGCTTTAGGTGTTTTCGCTCAATAAACACTCACAACGCTCGG
>NC_142930.1:120990982-120998482 GCF_046866305.1 Octopus bimaculoides | reverse complement strand
GAAGAGATGGAAGTTGGCAGGTACTCAATATGGCGAATAGGACGGGTGCCGGAGCGATACTGTGTTGTTTCTGGCGAGAAATTCACGAGTGAGGGGTGCTCGGTGACATGGTGCATTGTCGTCGTGAAGAATCCAAGTCTTCGCGCCCTACAGATCCGGTTGCTTTTGCCGGATGTCCCCCTTCAAACGCTTCAAAGCGTCGTAGTAAAACTCCCGATTGACAGTCTGGGGCTGGGGAAGGATTTTCTAGGCACAACACCGCGAATGTCGAAAACCGTTGAACCTGCTCTATCTATCTATCTATCTATCTATCTATCTATCTATCTATCTATCTATGTTTCGTTTCCATTATCAAATTGGAAACTGTAGATAGTCAGATAGTCTTATTTCTTTCTCAGTCTAATAATAAATCCGTAGATATATACAATATTTTGTTCAAGGTGTACCGGATGTCTCTGTCCAATTGTTAATACAAAATATATTTCCTTTTCATAAAGTCAAAATACCAGTTTGTCTCACTGATTCTTTGAAATACTTGCTTTCATTTGGTTACATGAATATCACAACACATATGGAAATTCAGATAAATGTCGAACCATATTGTCACTGTTTGTTGCCGCAAACCTTTTAAGTACTTTTCCAGTTCAGTCATGTAAGCTATATCGTTTCTTGCGCTACAGTTCCCCAATAGTATCTTCTTCGGAGAGGCTCAACTTTACTTGCAGTTTCTTATTCCTAAGAAAAATCCTACTAGTGGAATAATATATATTTTACCCTTTTCGGAATGTTGGAAAACAATATTTTGATCCAGTAACAAACGGATCCATTGCAATTAGGAATCAACGAGGAAACCTCTCATTCATAATTTTCCTCCTCTTTATACTTTCTTATTTCTTTACTGCCCTCAAGGGGCTACACACAGACGGGACAAACAAGGACAGACAAACGGTTTGAGTCGATTATATCAACCCCAGTGCGTAACTGATACTTAATTTATCGACCCCGAAAGGATGAAAGTCAAAGTCGACTTCGGCAGAATTTGAACTCAGAACGTAGCGGCCGGGGAAATACCGTTAAGCATTTCGCCCGGAGTGCTAACGCTTCTGCCAGCTCGCCTCTTTATAGTTTTTGTTTTGTTTGTTTCTTTATTCGTTTCTAATTCCAACTTTGAAAAATCTCTCCGATCCATTCACTCACGCACTAAATATTTTGTGCCACTCAAGCGCTCATACAGATGCACACTCATTCGTGCACTCATACTCACTCACTCACTCACTCACTCACACATATGCGCACACTCTCTCTGTTGTTCCCTGTTTCTTTAATTTGGAACCTGACACACATTCACGTGCGCACCCAAACACAAACATATATACACAGAATCAACGTTTCCCACAATCTCTATTTCATTTTAGCCTACCTCTCACGATCAGTTTCTTTCCTAGCTCTTTGTATATTTTTTCTTATCAACCTCTTGTTTTCCCACCCTCCTCAAACATTTAGATTTATATTATTTATGCTCTTCTATTCTTTATCTGCTTGAGTTATACTTCCACATGCAAATTTAATAACCTTCATATCTTTTACCTCATACTCTTTTCTCTTTCAGAAATTCTTTTTTTCTTCCCATTTTCCACTCATTAGTTCTCACTGACATCTCTCTCCCTCCACTATTCCACTCATCCTGCTTACGTTGCATTATTTTACTTCTATCATGTCACTCTAGCTTCACACTTCTCTTATAATGCGTTCATCCTATTTAAGCCGTTGTGAATCAGTTGTCTAAACTCTTGGCTATAGGGCGAAAAAGATTATCCCCGTCATTTTTCTGTCGTGCAAGAAATACTTATTATTCTTCTGTATGTCAGTATGCATCGATCAGAAGGAAGTTTCATATCATAAAATCTACATAAGATCTACATTCATATCATAACTGTGTTGATGGGACATGGCCCATCAATGTGTGTATGCACACGCGGGACTCGTGAGTCTCTATACGGATGCGCATGAATACAGTTTGTAAATTGTGTATATATGTGCACATACAACTTCACACACACAAACACATACACACACAAGCACACCACGCGCGCGTGTATATATATATATATATATATATATATATATATATATATATATATATATATATATATATATATATATATATATATATATATATATGTATGTATGTATGTATGTATGTATGTATGTATGTATGTATGTATGTATGTATCTATCTATCTATTTATCTATCTATCTATCTATCTATCTATGTAACAAACACAAGAAAAAAACAACAACCTGAGGACGTGGTACATGTAAAGTATTAGTAGACCCTCAGGGAAGGCAAGAAAGGTGGTTTTACGCTTCGAGCAAAGTTCTTCAGAAATAGGGAAGTCCAAGAGAAAAGAGAGACGGGGGAAAAATTACCAACGATTCACAAGTGGTAACATATATACATACATATACACACACAAGGTCAGCTTGGGTGTAAAGTTGGGGTATTTCCAGGGAGGTACTCAATCCAAATACTGGGCTATAATCACTGTCGGGACCCAAGCCAAGGCCAGAATAGTTCTGGTGTAGAAAATCCAAGTTTCACGACGATTATACCGTCATATGTTTTGACGTGTAGTAAATAATCCAATGAAATGAAGAAGAGAAAGGAAATTCTTTTACACATCTTTAACTATAAGTTACAAACGTTTCTGTACCATCCCCATTCACAACGCGAGTTTACGCAAAAATTCTAAAAGAAAAATCACGTAATATTTGTGGTTTTAGACATTGGAGAAGCACTTCCTTAGACTTGCTTCAAATGTGTGCTATTACATTGTGCGTCTGTCAGACCTTGTTGTTGAGAAAATATCGGGAGGAAGTAAAGAAGAAAAAAATTAAGAGTACGTATGCAGGATGAGTATGTGGGGAAGATATTAAGCGGATTGAGGGAATCAAGAAGAGGATACGTATAATGATAGGAGGAAGAAATGGAAGGTGGTGGTGGGGGCGAATAGAAGAAGACGGAAGTGAAGTAGAAGGAGGGGAAGAGGAAAGAAGAGAAGAATCGAAAGAAGGATAACGAAAGGAAGAAAAAAAGAAAGGGGAAGAGAGAGAGAGAGAGAGAGAGAAGTAGATACAGTGGGCAGTGCTTCATATAGCAAAATAGTTTATCTAGTCGTAAGCTGGTGGTGTGTCATCCAGTACCGACAGAACACTTGTTACCAAAATTCGTCCGATGGAAGAAGATGTATTTGACCACACAGCGGTCTACGACAACTGAAAGTGAAAAGATCTATTAAATAGATAACTAGACAGTTGCCCAGAATGAAATGATGAGGATAATAATGATATATGTTGTGGGGAAACCTAATTTATGGCCTTAGTGTGTTTCAGTCCAGGGAAAGAGATACAAGTAGGAACACAAAAAGATGAAGAGATAGAAGAGGAGGGGAGTCCCTAGAAGGGGACAGTAGAGTCCTAAAAACCGGATCAGAAAATGGAGTTTAATTCAATTAAATAGTGGTCAAGCAGATTTTAAATTATATATGTTTTTAAACTATATATGTTATACATGTATGGCCAAAATAAAAATACAGAATAATAAAAATAAAATGAGATGGATGCGCGGAGTGATATATATAGTTATTGGTGTATAGGTACATATATACATATACACACACATATACATATACGTACATACGAAAGAATATGTACACATGGAGACTCAGACACACACACACACACACACACACACACACACACACACACACACACACACACACACACACTCACATACACACATACTCGCACACGCGAGCTACTCAAACTGAAGAAAATCCTAGCTGGGTCCAACCTGCAAGGCCATGTGCTGTTTAACATTTACCTTGATAAGGGGTCACCATATATCATGTGACTGGTGTGTCACTTTGATGGCGTGTGCACTTCTCTCACTCAGTAATAATAATGATGATGATGATGATGACAATAATCATAATATGTTGTTTGTATTAATAAGGGAAATCACAATCTATGTAAAGAAATCCATACATAGTATAAAATTTAATATTTATTTACAGAAAAAGATCACGAATGTGTTTTATTAATCTTATAAATTCTTCAAAGCTTTTGAGAGCTTTTGAGAACATTTATCATGAAGGCATATGTTTAATAATGGCCGATAGTAAAGAAGAAAACTTAGGGAGAACGTTGATAAAAGACGCGGTGGGGTAAGGTATGAAATTAAAATCGTTGAATTATTTATTCGGAAAGATTCTATATCATATTGAATTTTAACCATTTAAAACTGATTTATCATTGTAAATTTTCATTTCTAAACAAAAATGCACACATCAACAATTTCTATAAAATTTGCTGTTTTGTAAATGCTGCATACATTACTGTTAAGGTTTTGAATTGGCAGAATCGTAAGAAACGAGAGTGGAGTCTCTGCTTTCTCAGCTCAAATCCCGCAGAGGCCAAATTTGATTTCATTATTTCGATGTTGACAAATATTATTATTATTATTATTATTTTTTACTCTAAGCATAAGGCTCTTTTTGGAGGGGTGAGGGTGGGAAGTCGATTAGATCGACCCCAGTACGAAACTAGTACTTAATTTATCGACCTCGAAAGGATGAAAGGCAAAGTCGACCTCGGCGGAATTTGAGCTCAGAACGTAAAGACAGATGAAATGCCCCTAAGCATTTCGCCCGGCGTATTAACATTTCTGTCAGCTCACCGCTTTACGTTGATAAATGTTATATCAATCTTCGCCGGTGGATTTGTAGAAAATTCTGTGTGCGTGTGCGCGTGTGTGTATATTTATACATATATATATATATATATATATATATATATATATATATATATATATATATATATATATATATATATATAGTGTGGGTATCAGTTAGAAGAGTTTAATGCCTGTAAGGGATAATTAAATCTAAAGTTGCTCCTGGTTATTACCTGAGTAAGTACAGTCTTTTGTAAAGTTGTACGGTAGCAGGTGGTTCGGTTGGTAGACCGTAGTTTAGGTTATATAGGAGAAGAAAATAGATGTAATGACAAGGGGAGACTCGTCGTTTTCGCTGGTATACCTTTAATTTAATTAGAAAACAAGAAGGAGGAAGCAAACATGAAGGTAGAATTTACGATCGTTTCGATTCACTAGCTTTAGTAAATCTCTTCAGAATGCGGAAATAGATAGGTACATCGGTTAGGATGCGAAAATAATTGATACATATGCGATGGTAAATATTATATTATATTTATCCGGATGAATATATCTTCGTCCTTTAATAAGAATTTTTTCCCGTAGATTTCAAGTCTCTTCCTCACATGTTACTTAAGAATCGTTTTAACATCCAAGTCTGCTTCATTTAATTATTTGATGAAATTTATCAAACTTTGTTTAATAAATTAGGTCTGATATTGATTATTTCTTTATATATATATATATAAATTTTTTTTTCTCCGTGTTTTTCTCCTTGTCTCCGTATACTTTCTGTTGAAGAGCGTAGCTCGAAACGTCAAAGACTTTCCGTATTCCCGAGCGTCATACTAATATATACTTTTGTTATTTACACCACCTGTCCTCGTCTGTTGTTATTATTTGTATATTCTCCCATATATATATATATATATATATATATATATATATATATATATATATATAGTATAAAAGATCGTGGGTAAAGCCAAAATAATACGAAGTATTTCGGGGTTATGACCCCATTTTCAAGAAATGGGGTCATAACCCCGAAATATTGAATACTAAGGAAGTCTAAATTAATTTACATATTTGTTTTCTTGTGATTTACTTTGCATTTACTTCGCATTGTTTTGGCCTTACCCACGATCTTTTATACAATATATTCTGCACAATGCTTCACAGTAATTACTCCATATATATGATATGAATAATATATATATATATGTGTGTGTAAACACACACAGATGCATATATGGGTGCCAGATGACACCAACTGCATAAACAGCATGCGGTACGAAAACAGACGAGTTAAATACGCAAATAACGAGAGAAAAAATGGAAAGCAGGACAAGTAAACACAGACAACGAGCCTTCATCAGTTGTCGGTTGTCTATCTGCTCCATATATGTGTGTGTGTATATGTATTTGCTCGAATATAGGAAAAATATGTAATAACCATATATAACTTGTTATATATATATATATATATATATATATATATATATATATATATGTTTATGAATTTGTTTCGCAGAATGTGAAATCGTGTGTTGAAACAGATATTGTTATATTTCGAGATGATACTTTATTGAGATTAAATTGCCGTGTGATTATGGATACATGAAAGAAGAAAAAAACTAAAGAAACGAAGAGTGTCAGTGTCCCGAACATACAACGGAAACATAGAGAAGTCTCTTTAAGTCGAGTGTGTGAGAGCCAAATGATGGATAACATTTACACACGCAAACACACACAGACACACACACACACACACACACACACACACACACACACACACACACACACACACACACACACACACACACACACACTAAAATATAAATATTACTAAAATATTATTAATATCCGGCTAGAATAAAGCACCATATAGGGTAGAATTATAAATATATGATACAAGTGCACACGAAGTACGATCATTCCTAGAAATAGCAGCCGATAAGTTTATGGCGCTATATAGAGCCCCATTGAATATTTACAGACATAGATGTGTGCGGGCGGTGAATACAGGAAAATTCTGTCATACCGCTTGTACTTAGATTCATCATGGTGTCTGATGTGGGCTTTTAAACCAGACAGTGTACTGAAAAGATACCCACATAGATTGCATATCTGATTTGGGCCACCAAAAGCTGTAGTTAAGTTCTGATCTTTGTGGATATTAAAATGTCTTTTGAAGCCTCCGTAAGATTTGCAGACCTTATGGTATACACCGCATTGAAAGATGTGCACAGGTATAAATATATATATATATATATATATATATATATATATATATATATATATATATATATATATATATATATACATATATGTATGCATATATGTATACGTACACACATGCATATATGCTCTATAAATATAAACATCTATGTGTGTATATGTATGTATCTCTCTCTATGCACATACACATACATACAGATATATATATATACATACATACATACATACACACACATATATACCAAAGAGTATGGAAACTTGTATACTTGTATATCCACAGAATTTATTATATAATTATATACAGCACGTATGACCTACATATGTTTCCACTGCAGCGACTACTCACTGCTGCAAATGCAACTTTGCAATATTGTCGGTACAGCTTCATCAGTGTCCGTCCATGTGGTCGTACTTTAAGTGAACTGATTGAGTTAAATTTTGAGGGAAATTAGGGTGTTCTTATTTATAGGTATGTTTAGGTTATGTTACTACTATTAATTATATTAAACGTAATTGTTACTGGGCCGTTGGCTATCTAAAATGTA
>NC_142930.1:120983482-120985982 GCF_046866305.1 Octopus bimaculoides | reverse complement strand
TACAGCTGTTTCTGGGGTACCCCAAGTGATAAGCTACCATGCCCGTACACTGGGTATTCCGTCATGAGTGAAAAGTTGAGTAAGTATGAGAGCTCTAGACAGGGAAATTCACAGTTTACAAGGAATAAAAATAGAGGAATAAAGAGTAAGAATAGCTAGAAGAATACTGACAGGAGAAAAAAGTTCACAGTTCATCTTTTTCCAGAGGGTATGGGGGTTGGTCTGTACTTCCGTGAAGGTATAGCCCTAAGGTATAATCCCAGGTAGATCCAGGCATTTTTGTTTTTACATACTAGCTAACCACTCAATCAACACGAACACATCATTCCAAATACTGCCAAAGTACTGCCTGGATCTACCTGGGATTATCCCTAAGGACTTATACCTTCACGGAAGTACGGGCCAACCTCCATACCCTCTAGAAAAAGATGAACAGTGAACATTTTTCTCCTGTCTGTATTCTATCTGCTTTTACTCTTTATTCCTTATTTTTATTCCTTATAAACTGTGAATTTTCCTATCTAGAACTTTCATACATACTCAGCTTGTCTCTGATGACGGAATAACCAGTGTACGAACATGCTAGCCTATCACTTGGGATATCCCAGAAACAGCTGTAATACTTCAAATTCACCTTACCCTAATACAATTATTATAAATGACTTGAGATACTCCTCCTGCTTTAGTTTTTGTTGTCCTTTTCCTCATATATATATATATATATATATATATATATATATATATATATATAAGTATGCACGTGTGCATGTCTGCGTGTCCCTGTGTGTTTAGATTCATATATATATATATATATATATATATATATATGCTAAAATTCACTTTCACCGTTGCTCTTTGTGATTACTATGGCTTCATTATAGTTTGTCTTACAGAAAACAGATAATGGATATCAGGTTAAAAATAGAGGACCTATCTACTCTACATGGATGATCTGAAGTTCTTTGGTAAGAATGAATCACCGGTTGATTAACAGGTCAGAACGGTTAACTGGTGCTGTAAGGACATTTAGATAGAGTTTGGAATTGCAAAATGCGTCACACTGACTAGGGACAGAGATAGGCGTGTATGTAGTAGTGAGATTGAATTATCTAATGGAAAGTCAATTGGTGATCCCGAGGACAGCAGGTACAAATATCTGGATGTTTTAGAGTTGGACAAAGTTCGGAATGAGAAAATAAAATTTGAAGGAAGTCTATCTCAACAAATTAGAGCAGCTACTGAAAACGAAAATTAACAGGAAGAACTTGATTACGTTATCAAATACTGAATTGTGTTGGTTATTAGATATAGTGCGCCTGTTTTGAATTAGATCAAAGAAGAGATAGAGAAGTTGGATATATTAATGCGAAACAAAATGGTTGACAATGATGCATTGCTCCCCGCTAAAAAAGCAAAACAAATATTATGAGACTATATACACCACCGAATGTTGGATGACATTGGCTTGTATGTGAGAAAGATTGCGTGGCTAATGAATGCAGGCCTTTAAATTTGTATTTAGCCAGTTGTAGAGAAGAACATTTAAGATATGTTGCCAAAAGTATGCATTGGAACTAGCGAAACTAAAAAGAAAATTACAAACAATGGTTGCTAGCTGAGAAACTGAGAATGATGGAAGGAATGAATGAACATGGTCAATTCTAAAGACAAACGAAAGAAGAGGAAGTAAAAATAGAAGCCTCATGGAATTGGATGACAAAAGGTGATCTGAAGAGAGAGAGAGAGACAAAAAAATCGGTGGTGGCTGTTCAGGATCAAGTATTAAACATTAACTCAGTAAGGAGTATGTAATAACCCAGAGGAAACGCGTAAATGTAGGTTATGTGGAATGAAGGTAGAAAGTGTGGTACACATCATGAGAGCCTGTAATATGCTTGTGCAGAGAGAATTTAAAAGGTGCCAGTATAAAGTCTACGTATGCAAGAAGTATGGGTTTCCGACCACCGAAATGTAGAAGTGGTTTCAGCACAAACCATAGAAAGTCATAGAAAATCATACTGCGTAATCCAGACAGGCAGAGTCCTTGAAAACACAGGCTGGGCATAACTTTGGTGGAGAAAGATACATTAAAGAGGTGTATGTTGATTGATGTAGCTTGCTCAAGATATCATTATCAATGGTAAAGAGAAAGAGGATGTCGTAGAGCATGAAAACAAGGTAACAGATGAAGACCGAATGTGGAATATGAAATCATTTCTGATTGGAGCACTGAGGTCGCTTACGAAAAATCTTCAGAAATACCTTGACACAATTGGAATTTGTTCTAGCATTATGACATTACAGAAGACAACACTTCTGTGAAGCACTATCCATCTAAGGTTACATAACTTGATAGGGAGTCATTTAAACAATCCGGTGTTAACAAGATCATAACCGTTCATCTTAAGGATTGCTACTGCTGCTGCTGCTACTACTAATACAACTACTACTAATACAACTACTACTAATAGGAATTACAGAGTTTTATATGCTAGATAAA
>NC_142930.1:120945982-120978482 GCF_046866305.1 Octopus bimaculoides | reverse complement strand
ATTTACATAAGTTTTATGTAAATTCTCTATTTAGATTTTCTTTCTTTTTAGTCATGCGTAAAGTAGGATGAAATTGTAAATATATATTTACATTTGAAAAAAAAAATTATATGTAAATATAGTTTCTCACTTTCGATTTTGCTTTATGCATCAAAACCAGCACGTCGCTGTTTTTTCTTTAAAACATCTACCCACACACAGAGACAACTGTATATTGTCATGTAAATTTTATTATTATACTTGAAGTAAGTATTCTTGTTTTCCTTTACAAACAGTACACTGCACTCAATATTTTCTCCCTTCCATCTTTCTTTCCTCCCCGCTTAGCCTCATTCAAAATGTGTCTTTTAACAATACATAGTTGCTCTTGACATAAATCTATTTATATCGTTTGAGTATCAAAATGCAGTGCCATGAAAATCGATAACCGTCTTGCACAGGCATCGCATTCATTTACGACAGGGTATATTACTTCTTCTAATTATGGTTTCAAATTTTGGCACAAGGCCAGCAATTCTCTGGAGGAAG
This sequence comes from Octopus bimaculoides, assembly GCF_046866305.1. Lineage (NCBI taxonomy): Eukaryota > Metazoa > Mollusca > Cephalopoda > Octopoda > Octopodidae > Octopus > Octopus bimaculoides. Next base: position 120,977,954 of record NC_142930.1, on the reverse strand, counting down.
GAATCAATCGATTACCTCGACTCTTGTGCCCAACTGGTACTTAATATATGGAACACCATAAGGCGGCGAGCTGTCGGAATCGTTAGCAGACCGGTTAAAATGCTTACCGGCATTTTCGTCTGTTTTTACGTTCTGTGTTCAAACTTCGCCGAGATCCACTTTGCCTTTCATTCTTTCGGGTCGGTAAAATAAATACCAGTTGATCAGTGGGGTCGATGTAATCGACTCTCCTCTATCCCGAAATTACTGGCCTCGTGCCAGAATCTGAAACCATTGTATGGATTCCAAAAGTGTGAAAGACAAAGTCAATCTCGGTGGGATTTGAATTTAGAGGTGCAGGAGTGGCTGTGGTAAGAAGCACACTTCCGAACCACATGGTTCCGGGTTCAGTCTCACTGCGTGTCACCTTGAGCAAGTGTCTTCTACTATAGCCTTGGGCCGACCAAAGCCTTGCGAGAGGATTTGGTAGATGGAAACTGAAAGAAGCCTGTCACACACACACACACACACACACACACACACACATATATATGTGTGTGTGTGTGTGAGTGTGTGTATATGATCGCTTGATAACCGATGCTGGTGTGTTTACGTCCCCGTAACTTAGCGATTCGCCAAAAGAGACCGATAGAATAAGTACTAGGCTTATATGTGGGAGGTATATGTTGCCCCTATATAGAAGACCAGCGTTTGCCAAAGCGTCTTTTTTATGATGTCTCAACTCTACATAAGTAGAGGAAAAGGTAAAGAAATTGTGTGAAGGAAAACTTGAAGAAGGAAAACTTGAAGAAACTAGATATGAACAAAATTGATTGGGAAAATGGCGCTCTAGATCGGAAAAAGTGGACAGGTGCTGTTGGGCCTGGTTGCAATGCCTGGGAGGAAAAGATGCTTCAGCACTCCGAACTTAAAAGGGCCTGTCATAAAGGAATAATTAGAACTGTAATCAACACTGAACATTGGATATGTATTATATGTGACCGTGTTCTATGGTCAAAAGTAGGATATGTGAACCATATGAAGTCACATGAACATCGTAATGCCCAGAAAGGTAATGATCTAGGACACCAACCACCTCTTACGACTTGTGTCATACGTCAAAAAAAAAAAATGTAAGACAATATCTGGACTTAAATGACATATGCTACTTCACAAAAAAACATTCCTTCATAATCAGATTCCAAAACGCAAATATATAGAGGAAATTTGAATAATATCTGTCACTTGTGTTTTAAACCCTGTCAGTCAGCAGCTGGTCTTAAAAGCCATCTAAGGGCTCATTAATGGAGTGATTCTGCTGTGTGATGGGGTGTAGCTTTTCTATCAATACACACACACACACACACACACACATACACACACACACACACACACACACACACACATATATATAAACGATATATGTATGTATTTATGAATAAATATGTTTATGTGTATGTGTGTGTGTGTTTGTGTGTGTGTGTTTGTGTGTGTGTGTGTGTGTGTTTGTGTGTGTGTGTGTGTGTTTGTGTGTGTGTTTGTGTGTGTGTGTGTGTGTAATTTGGAAAGCCATAATGTGCTATATATAGATGCCGACATGACGCACAAGAAGGATTCACTGATTTTCTGGAGGAATTCTACTAGACTGATGAAGCACACTGGCAACGCATTTGACGTCACGATTGGCTTTCTTTGATGAGGCAGGTGTCTCAAACCTAATTGAAGTAATTTTCTTCGCTAAACATGAATTGGGATTTCACAGTTTGGACATAATCTTGTATACGAATGGCGGTTCAGCTATTTCCAACAATGTAAGCGGATAAATCCCAGATGGAGTAAGGAAAAACTTAATTAGTACGTTTAAGGAGTTTGGTTTTTAATATCACTGTAACTACTAATAGTGGAGGCGCAATGGCCCAGTTGTTAGGGCAGCGGAGTCGCGGTCATAGGATCGCAGTTTCGATTCTCAGGCCGGGCGTTGTGAGTGTTTATTGAGCGAAAACACCTAAAGCTTCACGAGGCTCCGGCACGGGATGGTGGCGAACCTTGCTGTACTCTTTCACTACAACTTTCTCTCGCTCTTCCTCTTTCTGTTGTGCCTGTAATTCAAATGGTCAACCTTGTCACACTGTGTCACGCTGAATATCCCCGAGAACTACGTTAAGAGTACAGGTATCTGTGGAATGCTCAGCCACTTGCATGTTAATTTCACGAGCAGGCTGTTCCGTTGATCGGATCAACTGGAACCTTCGACGTCGTAAGCGACGGAGTGCCAACAATTACTAATACAATAGATGCGATCGCTGTGATGCATTTCAGTTATTTGTACAGGAAAATACCAAGTGAACTCGTGACCTAGTGGCGAGGCTTTTGCACTCACGGTGGTAAGATTGTAGTTCCGACTCCTAGAGCGGGCAGTGAGGTGGCTTCTGGAGTAAAGAATTCCACTTCCCATTGCTCCAGTCCACTTAGCTGTAAATGGATTTCAGTAATAGCTGGGAAGTTAACCCCGTGGCGGACTAGCATCCCGTCCAAAGGGGTGGGTGATAGTTAATCTCTGTCGTTTACATGCCAAAGAAACAGGGTTAAACTCAGGCCATGTGGTTCCTGGGGCTCATTACAGACTTAAATACATGAATACTGATCATATACATAATCAGAACTCATAATCATTTATATTCTCTGGGCGCAGGCGAGGATGTGTGGGAAGACGCTTGCTTCCCAAATACATTGTCTCGGATTCAGTCCCACTGTGTGGTACCTTGAGCAAATATTCTCTACTATAGCCTCGGGTCGATCAAAGCCTAGCGAGTGGATTTGGTAGAAAAAAAAAACTTAAAGAAGCCCATATATAAGTGTGTGTGTATCTACACAAAGACACGTGTGTGTTTTTGTGCATGTGTTTGTACCCCAAAACCGCTACACAACAAGTGTTTGTGTTTACGTCCCCGTAGTTTAGCGGTTTTGCAACAGAGACCAATAGAATAAATACGAGGCCTAAAAGCGTAAGTCCTTGGGTCGATTTGTTCGACTAAATCCCTTCAAAGCGGTGCCCCAGCATTGCTGGAGTCAAATGATTGAAACAATTAAAATTAAAAAAAGTCCATCCAATACTTTTAACATCAACAGCAGTTTTTGTAGAGGAATCTTCAGCATCTTTAGAGACAATAGAAAATTCTGCTACAAAACACTGGAGAATAGCAGGGATTAATTTGAAGCGATTAAGTTGAACTCCAAGTCTGAAATAATTCGCTCTAAATGGAAGCAAACGTATCTCCATTATGTAATAAGCTATAATCCTTCATTCATACTTAATGAACAATGTGACATGGCCAAGAACTTCTTAAATACCGACATTTCTTCGTAGATCCTAAATATAACAGATTATTCACACGGAAAGACTTTAAGGCTAGCTAGAGTAGCATAAATATGACAAAGATCATAGCAGCAAGTGCCTTAAATTTTTCTAAATCGTTGTGAAATGTCAATAGAAGAGACACTGCAACAGTAAAAGTAAGGAGCTATGTCTTGAGATGATTTACCAAAAGATGGATCCACTGAGCTATAGTGCCAGTCATAGTTGACCGAAAATACCTTAAAACAAACATTGGAAGGGTTGAACGAAGCTAAAGAGTAGTTTTTGAAAGCACATTTCACTTTTTAGCAAAAGGATTTCTAGAGCATTATGAAGATATAATATGGCCTTTTAAAGATATTGTAAGTAATTTAAGATTACCAACCCTCATTTATAAATACTAAACTTATACTAAATTCTGTGACCCAAATGATAAAAAGATAAGCAAAACATTTCATTCCCTTAAGATTTTCTAACTCGTTAAACGGTAGATTAGGGCTAATATCAGAACGTTACTATGGAAAACGGTTCAATCCACCAAATCCTAAAAAACATTATGACAGAATAAAGAGCGAAAAACACAACCCGCCTCCGAGTACGTATAAATGAAAAGTGATTATATATATATATGCGTGTCCATATGGGTGCGTATGTGTATATTCTTAACCACTGAGTCATGTGCCTTCACTAGGGCAACTAGCCACATACTAAAAAATGACGCCAAATGGCGCTAAACTAACTTAAGTATCACAGTGCGTGTTTATTTGATACTTAAGATAGTTTGGCTTCTTCTTTTGGCATGTAGAAATACTCGCTAGTTGCCCTAATATTAATTTTATAATTATAATTATGCGCAGGCGTGGCTGTGCGGAGGCGCAGGCGTGGCTCTCTGGTAAGAAGCTTGCTTCTCAGCCACATGGTTCAAGATTCAGTCCCGCTGCATGCACCTTGGGCAAGTGTCTTCTACTATAGTCTCTGGCCGACCAAAACCTTCTGAGTGGATTTGGTAGACGGAAACTGAAAGAAGCCTGTCGTATATACATATATAAGTATATATTTATGTGTGTGTGGTTATGTCTGTGTTTGTCCCCCATCATCACTTGATAACCGATGTTGATGTGTTTCCGTCCCCATAATTTAGCGGTTCGACAGAAGAGACCGATAGAAGAAGCACCAGGCTTACAAAGAATAAGTCCAGGGGTTGATTTCTTCGATTAAAAAACGGTGGTCCAGCATAGTCGCAGTCAGTTGACTGAAGCAAATAAAAGAATATAAGAATAAAAAATATACATATATAGGCGTAGGAGTGGCTGTGTGGTAAGTAGCTTGCTTACCAACCACATGGTTCCGGGTTCAGTCCCACTGCGTGGCACCATGGGCAAGTGTCTTCTACTATAGCCTCGGGCCGACCAAAGCCTTGTGAGTGGATTTGGTAGACGGAAACTGAAAGAAGCCCGTCGTATATATGTATATATATATATATATATATATATATATATATATATATATGTGTGCGTGTGTGTGTCTGTGTTTGTCCCCCTAACATTGCCTGACAACAGATGCTGGTGTGTTTATGTGCCCGTCACTTAGCGGTTCGGCAAAACAGACCGATAGAATAAGTTCTAGGCTTACAAAGAATAAGTCCCGGGGTCGATATGCTCGACTAAAGGCGGTGCTCCAGCATGGCCGCAGTCAAATGACTGAAACAAGTAATAGAGAATAGAGTAGAGTAATATACATATATACATACGTACAAACATACACACACACACACACACACACACACACACACACGCACACACACATATATATTTATATAATCACAGAAAGAGAGAGAAAGATAGAGAGGAGGGGAGAGAGATGTGGAAAAGAACAGATACAATTTCGGTTGCTTGCACTGTAACGATATATTTACTGTAATATTATCTAAATGAAAATTGATGTGTTCTCTCATCAGGAATCTTTGCTAAGACATCAATATTTGCTTGTCGCATGAAACTGCTTTTCATAGAGAAGTTCATTTGCCATAAAATATTTTCTCGTTTTCTTACTTTCTCCGTGGTAATTCAGATTTCAACGAATAGAGTCACTGTGGACCTTCGGTATGGTAGTATCTGAAATGTGGTCTCAATGAGATGTACGGCAGTCATAAGTTGAATGGTTATGAGGCTTGTGTTATTACATTACAACTTCTTTGCATGTGTGGTATGCACAACAAATGAGAGGCACGGGAGATTATATGAACATTTTCAGTAGAATTATCTCATACGGTTGATAGAGCTTGGAAGAGGATGGCTGTCGATACAAAAGTTCTTGACCGATCTAAGAAGCTAAGCATCACGACATGTATCAACAACCAAACTGAAAAGCGTTGGTGACGTGTCACTATGAAATGATTACCGGTTAACTAATCAAAATATGTCTAAAATTTGATGGCTGTGTGGTTAAGAAACTCGCTTTGTAACCGTCTGTTTCTGGGTTCAATCCTTTTTTTGAGCTAGCGTTTTCTTTTATAGCTCCTTCTACTTCTTACTACTACTTCCACTATAAGTAGTAGTAGTGGTAGTAGTTAACCGATAATCTTGTTAGTTAACCTAATAAGGAATTAGCTAAACGATTGCTGCATTGATGATTTGAGAAATCAGTAAGTGACTTGCCGGAGTTCTTTCCACCACCTCATCCCCCGATATCTGTCTCTAATAATATTCAAATCTCTCTCACGCACTGAAGCATATACTACTTTTTGCCGCGCAAATTTCTAACTATAATATATTCACTTTTAATATATTCTACCAGATTAAAGTGACGAGATGGCAGAACTGCGCCGGGCAAAATGCTTAGCGGCATTTCACTCGTCCTTACGTTAAGCATTAGCAGACGACCACACTTTTTCATACGACTACAAATTAGTAAAAGAAAAAGAAAATCCCAAAACTATATAACTCTATACATATATACCTGCAAATATATTTCGTTATTTCTTTACATACATAAACTCGCACACACACACACAGATGTCAGAAACTGGATGCGTATATTAACATACATCACGTGATCACGTGACCGACGAGACTACCGGATTCTGTTACACATCGCTTGTCTCAATGTGCTTTGCATCGTTTTAGCCATCGAATGACGCCACCCCGCTGGCTAGGCGAGCAGGCCAACAATGACCCCCTGATCGAGTGCGGACTGGAACAATATGAAATGAAGCGTTTTGCTCAAGATCATAACGCGCCGCCCGGTTTGGGAATCCAAACCACGATTCAGCGACCGTGAGTGCAACAGCCTAACTACTGGGCCACGCGCCCTCACACACGCATACATATTGTATTTGTATGTTTGCGTACATATGCTTCGGTACATTTATTTATGTGCGCATATAAACATATATTTTAATTTCCTTTATTTATTTATTCATTTATTTATTCATTGATTTATATATATATTTATATAATTCTTATTGAACTGCTGAACAGGCAAACTATCTACAATGTATATACGCGACCTTGTAATAATTTCTTACAGTTTTTCTAGAACAATCCAGAGAGGTATCATAGGACATGTAAATACAACCCCCTGATTAGAAACCTGTTTGATAAGTGCCAATGCACAAAATTCTCGGATCTTTGAGTAACTAAAACTTCTAGCGATTAATAACACACTTAACCATAATACACACAAAGGCATATAAATGAAGAGAGATACATACATACATAAATATGCACACACTCACACACACGTTTATATACATACAAGCATATATACACTCCCCATATATATATACATATATATATATATATATATATATATATATATATATATATATATATATATACAGAGAGAGAGAGAGAGAGAGAGAGAGAAAGAGATGTATATAAATCATACATATATATTATATCTAGTTGTATTATACATAATGCTTACCTACATACGTACACAAGTATTATTTGGAAGTGTTAATAAAGTTGTTGAAAAACAAGAACATTTACTGAGGGTGAAACTCTTTATAAAATAGAGTGAAATTTATTGATAAAATTGATGTGACTGGGACCCTGAGGCTTCGTGTCCCAGTGAAATCAATATTAGGAATATATATATATGTTTATATATATATATATATATATATATATATATATATATAATGTATGTATGATATATACATATATATATTTATATACACAATATAAATATAGTATGTGTGTGTGTGTGTGTGTGTGTGTGTGTGTGTGTGTGTGTGTGTGTGTGTTGTGTGTATTATTATGTGGTCACGAATCATAATCAGAGAAATTGAAAAACTTATTAAAATAAAACTAGCCGATGAGAACCGTTGGTTTTTCTTAGCAGAAGTTTGCTTCTTAATCGAGGCCATGAAGATATAATGAATTCGATTTCCCTCCAGACCAGAAGTAATAAAAATACCATTTAAGTAATAAACGCAATTACCTATGATGTCAGCTAAATTGTGAGAAATATTCTTCCCTCGGGTGTTTTTTTAACTCTTGAAATGTCAGCGACGTAAAAGTAATAACGTTATGAGAGCGTTCCACAACAACGAGTTTCTAAAACGCGGTAAGACAGCTAACGATAGGACTGCAAAATAGTCGTTCTACTAGCTAGATATAGCAAACAAATCCTGCTAAAATCGAACTCCACTTACTGTCACGGAGAAAGGAAAATATATGAAGTAATGAAGTTGTAGATATACATAAAGAAAACAAAAGATGTAGCTATATTTTGAATCTATTTGATTAGGGAAGTATTCAATTAACAAGGTCCTTAGGCTACATCAGATCAAACTTATACAACCTGTATACTGCCTTGTTTACTGTGAACAAAGGACGCCATATTTAGATCTATTTTTTTTCGGCTTTTGAAGTGTAAGTACTATTTAACTCGTAGAGCTTTGATTGTTTTTAGTTCAGTTTATAAATGAAAATCATTCAATAGATGGTCATAGATAGAAAGCCTTTGATGATGGAGGTTTTCAATCAGAGGTGACGAAGTTATAAACAACAACACCAACAATACCAAAATATAATTGTTTGAAATTTTGGTAAAAGACCAGCAGTTTTATGGGAGATGTAGGTGTTAGTGGATTATATCGACCCGATTTACTTGTCTTGTAATTATTTTATCTTCTGAGAAAGGATGAAAGACGAAGTTGATTTCGGCAGTGTTTGTAGTCAGAGCGGAAAGAACCAGAAGAAATAAGTATATTGTTCGATGTGCTAGCGTAAGACCCTGCCAACTTTCCGCCTTAACAATACCGAAATATAATGCTAATAATTTCTAAGATATAATATGTAAGATATAATATCACACAATTTTTTGTAAAAATCGATATATAATAGCAATGCGTTCTATCATTGAATTTCTATATATTGTGCTAAAGAAACAGTTTATAATATTGTTTGCCCTTTTCTAGTCTTACTGAGTGAGTTGTGTATGAAAGTCGTTCTTGTCGCGACAATCCTTTTTTCTGTCATAATGTGTCTGTAGACACAGGCATGTGGATGTGTGGTTAAAAAACTCGCCTTTTCAACTTCGTAGTTTGGAGTTTAATATCATTGCGTGGCACCTTAGGGAAGGGTCTCCTACTATAGCTTCGGGCTGACCAATCACTTGTGAGTGAATCTGGTAGACGGGGAAGCATTTCGTGCGTGTATATGTGTGTGTGTGTGTGTGTGGGTGGGTGTGTGCGTGTGTGTGTGTGCGTGTGTGTGTGTGTGTATGTGTGTGTGTGTGTGTGTGTGGTATTTGTGTTTGACCACCACCACCGCTTCAAAATCGGTTTTGGCTCATTTAGTCCCCGTAACTTAGCGGTTCGGCAAAAAGAGCGCGATAGTCCGATAGAATAATTACCAGGCTAATAAAACTAGATACTGGAGTTGATTTGTTCGTCAACTCTACAAGGCAGTGCCCCAGCATGGCTGCAGTTTAATGTCTAAAGCAAGCTTAGAATATACATAGACATATCTGGGTGTGCATCTATTCTTTCGTTTATTTTATACTTGTCATCAAGATTGTTTTGTTGTCATTAACCAGTGAAAGAATTTTCTCATTTTGGGGGCGGGGCAACACCAGAGATCAGCTGTAAAGTATATTTAATTTTATTCATTTTGGCCGATTGCTCCTCTTTCAGCCATTTTGAAAATATTTACTTACTATATGAACTCGTGTAAAATTCGAATTTTTTGATTGGTAAATTCATGGGGGCGACTATTACAAGGTTTCTAATTTCGAAACCAAATGGTCTTTGAAAGAAAAAAAAAAGACAAAAACAACTTTGAATTGCAATAATAATTATCCATCTTTCGTATAATAACATATATTCTATAAAGACATTGTAGCTCTTATAAATATTTACATCAGCTTCTACCCATTATAGTCAACAGACTTGCTGAGTTAAATCTATTTACATCTCGTTTTCCTATATTGGGTTTAAATTTTGGCGCAAGGCCAGCAATTTCATCACCCTCAGTGTTCGTCTGATACTTAATTTATCGACCTGGAAATGATGAAAGGCAAAGTCGACTTCGGTGGAATTTGAACTCAGAATGTCAAGACGGACGAAACGCCACTAAGCATTTCGCTAACGATTCTGCCAGCTCGTCGGCTTCCATTATTATATAACAACCACTGATTTACAGTGATAATATGCGCAGGGCTGACACTACACTACACTACACACACACACACACACACACACACACACACACACACACACACACACACACACACACACACACACACACGCACATATGATAAACAGTTTAATACATATAATAGATTTTATGTATTTATTGAAGCCTGACATATGTTTCCGATAAATATTGGAGACGGTCTCGTTCCATAGTGCAGTCATATCAATCAATCGAGTTATCGTCGATCGACTGAAGAAGCGAAAAGCAGTCCGACACTCCGCACATTTATCATCTTCCAAGCCACGATAAATTGTGTACACACACACACACACAGACACACACACACACACACATACTTATACACTTACACACACACACACCACACGTACAAACACATACACACAAATACACACGTACACACTTATACACACACACACGTACACATACACACGCATACATACACGTACACACATATACACAGACTACTTACTTATACACTCACACACACACGTACACACACACACACACACACACACACACATACAAATACACATCCGTATATTTATATTTATATTAACGGTATTTACATTAACGTCTGCTTTTATATATGACTGTATATAAACATGTATATGTATATGTATGTGTATATGTGTGAATAAATACGTAGGTCTATGTGCATGTGTGTATGTGAACGCATGCGCGTGTGTTTGTCTGTATACTTTCAGTACACTGTTCATTATCTTCGTTCATCTTTTCTTTTTTGTCCTCTAGCTATTTCTCAACCGCAAAACTATCATCTCTGTTTATTTTAGCACCAACGTCTTCCATATATTGCCCTCTGGATAAAAGTGAATCTTATCACTTTCAACATAGCTTTTTCCCCCTTCAGAAACTTTGATATTTGCTAATTTTACTTGGGTATGGATAATTTTTGATTATGACATTCTGTCATGTGACTGGTGGAAAGACGCTTCTATTTGAGAGAGAATTTTAAGTATTGTTTCTGATATTGATATGATGCTGCTCCAGGTCAGTCCTCATTGACCAATGATCAAAAGGTTCAGATTGATTTTTCCGTTGTTTAAATGATCAAGAGTATGATACACAGATCAAGAATTTATTAACTCTGTCTTTAAGTATTGCTTTCAGCTTCTTCGCCTACGGGGTATTTTGTATGACAATATCTTGGAAGCTGATAAGAAGAAGTTCATGTACGGGTTACAACTGGACTGCGATAATTTTTCGGCGGTCATAATTCTAATCGTTTTTAACTCCTTGCTTTTCGTTTGCTCTGCTAGAATGGCAGAGATAGCGATAGATATAGAATAATATATAGAAAACACACACAAACACACACAGCTATGGATTGATAGCTTTGGACGGAGTAAAATTTAAAGGTTTGTATGCAGGGGAAGGTGGGTGTTTATGCGTGTATGTGTGTGTGTGTGTCGTGTGCGCGTTCACTAATGTGGGTTGATGTATGCGTATATGTATATTTGTATGCATGTTCATATATATGTAACATATATGTAACATATATGTAACATATATGTTCATATATATGTAACAGTTTGATCCTTTTCCAAACCACACTGCTATCAGTTGTATGTTTACGTAAATGTATTTGTGTATAACTTTGTAACCAATTGTATGAATGGGAATGAAGATGCGTGTTTGAGAGAGAAAGAGAGGGAGAGGGGAGGGGAGAGAGAAAGAATAAAGCTAGGAGACCGAGAGAGAGAGGAGGAGGAGGGGAGAGAAAAAGAGTAAAAGCTAGGGGAACGAGAGAGAGAGAGGGGAGGGGGAGAGAAAGAGTAAAAGCTAGGGCAACGAGAGAGAGAGAATGAGAGTGAGAGAGAGTAAGAGTAAGAGAGAGAATGAGAGTGAGAGAGAGAGTAAAACTAAGAGAGAGAGAATGAGAGAGTAAGGCTAAGAGAGAGATACAATGAGTGAGAGAGAGAGAGTAAAACTAAGAGAGAGAGAGAGAGAGAGAACGAGGGTGAGAGAGAGTAAGAGTAAGAGAGAAAATGAGTGAGAGAGAGTATTCTAAGAGAGAGAGACAATGAGAGTGAGAGAGAGTAAGGCTAAGAGAGAGAGTGAGAGAGAGAGAGAGTAAGGCTAAGAGAGAGAGAGGTGAGAGTGAGGTGAATTGAAAGAGGGAATGAAAGAGCGAGAGAGGGGGGAAGTATTAAATGTCATGGCGATGGTGGGTAAGATGTAAGATTTTATAGTGATTATGCAAGGACTGTGTCTCTTTGATAAAACAAGATTTTGATCTGTTGATCAACCTTCAGCAGAATGAAACATAATGCATTTTCAGTCCATATGTCACGTATGGCACACGAAAGCCTTGACGTATGCAAACTGACTTGGTTGCGTTTGAAGTTGTAATATAAACCGGAGTTTAAGATGTTTGTCAAGGAGCAGGTACATGCATATTACTCTGATACATTTACGTATAATGGCTATAGAGATGGGGAACTATAAGAAGTTGTTAATGTTTATATTGTAGGTGAATAGTTCAGGTGACCTTGTTGCAATGTTCATTGCAACATCACAGCTGAGAAATCGATTTCAATTTCACTACATATTGATTTATTACGCAAGCGACATAGCTAAGATTTGAGATTTATGGAGGAAATTATACGAGATCGTGTAACTTCGTATCGTATTTATTTCCTACATAAGTCCAAGACCTCGGAATGATAGGAATTATCGAATTATAGAAAAGTGATTTATAGGGAAATCATTTATAGGGAAGTTAGATATATGGACGAAGAGAAAAACTATTATAGGAAAGCAGGAATTTTATCGAAAGCGAGAAATTTTATAGGTAGCTAAACTTCTTTTGCATAAGCTGAAAATCTCAGAATTATTGGGATAGCGGAAAATGTAATTGTGGGATAATAATGCATTTGTGATATAAACAGACCCAAAGACATTAGCAACGCAAGCAAGCTTAAGTAGTTCTAATCGGGAATCGAAATTGGTTAGCGAACTTGGTTTACAGAGAGCTTCATTTTTACGCTACGACATTAACGAACTGTATTAATTTATTACATAAGCAATAAATACTATAGTTAGAAGAAAGACAGCGTGTGTAATCGTTTATGCTTTTCCCAATGGTTTCACCGACGGTCATAATAGAAAAGGAAATAACTCTAAGAGAGAATTGACTGAAGGTCGCAACCTTGCCTTGCCAGTAACTAAATGTTATTACTTAGCATTTGGCACTACCTTAAGTTTTTAAAAACTTTTCTCTCAAACCTTTGGATGTAAATACGAATGGAAAATGAATGCGCAACATTCATACTATTAATAAGTGCATTATGAAGGCTCATGGTCTTAGATTTAGGATATTGGATTCCTTATCATAATATCTTAAGTTCTATTCTTGAATGGAGTACCAGGCTACATCCTCGAGTAAGACACTTCATTTTATGTTGCCCAAATAATTTTCAACTGAAATGTGTATCAGCAATTATTTTACGGCCCAGCTCGCATACTCTTGATGTTCCTTTGAGTCACGGGTGGAAAAGGTGAGAGGGTGTATTTTACTTTATCGAGTCTCCAAAACGATGAAAGACAAATTTGACCCCGGAGAGTGTTAAACTGCAGTAGGAAGCAATACCTTAGAATAGCAAGTCATTCGCAGATCAGTGACTCTGTTCGAGGACTGAGGGTGAAAAAAACCCACCATTCGGCTAATATCATTAAACTGGTGAGAGATTAAGCTTAGCAGAAACAACAGGTACATCCTATTTTATGGGTTTCTGTCCATTTTCTGTCTTCCCAATTTCACACATAAATTTGCATCAAACCAAAACTATAGTATGAAATACTTTCACAAAGTTGGGTGCAATGAAATCAAACGGAGAAACATGTAATAATGAAGCGAACATCTAAGTCAGATGACTGTATCTATTTCTCCGAATCGCAGACTTTTTTTTTTGAGTTTATCGTAATCATATGCCATACACGTTGCATTCTGTGTTATCTTAACCATATGCCCTATACGTTGCATATCTTTTGTTTCTGTGATATATTCTAATAGATTATAGTAAGAATTTGTGTTCTTCTTAACATCCGTGTACCTTAGAGGTTCTATGCGCAAATATAAAATTTAAAGTTCAATCACTATTTCTTTTACTTCTTTTACTCGTTTCAGTCATAGTACTACGGCCATGCTGTGGCCTCGTCTTCACAGGTTTTTGGTTGAGCAAATCGGGCCCATTTCTTTCTTTTTTCTAATTTGGGTCCTTATTTTATCGGTTCGTTTTGCTAAAACAGCATCGGTTGTCAAGTGGTGGGTGTGGGGAAGACAGAGATAGTTACGACTTCCCCCCATCCCCACGGACATATACGACAGTTTCCGTCTCTCCAATCGACTCCATGACTATAGTAGAAAACACTTGCCAAGGGTGCTGCGCAGTGGGACTGAAACCAACACCTTTTCCTTATAAGGCGATCTTCTGAACTACACAACCATACCTATATACCACATTTTGAGCAAGTGAAACATGGTAGATGGAAAATGCGTGGAAGCCCGACGGAAGGACAGATCGTTCTTGCGTAATACACTTTAAGCGTTACCCTTTGCGCGCCATTAACTAGTTTCCAGGATTACTTTACGTATTTCTTTAGGTCAGTTCTCCAGTCTCAGGAAGCATTTCACATAGATTTAGATAACGGTTGTTCATGTCACAAGGTCTTCTGAGAAGATTAAAATTTACGCTACATGAAAGTCGGCTGCAGTAATTTATCGACTGAATCATTTCACTTTTTGTTTATTGTATTTACACCAAATAACTAAAAGAAAAAGGCGGCAAGCTGGTTAAAATCTTATAGGATAAAAAGCTTAGCGGAAGATATTCTGGTTCCTTATGTCCTGAGTTCGAACGCCACCGTGGTCAACTTTGCCTTTCATCTTTCTGGGGTTTGATAAAATTAAGTACCAAGGCGGCTTGCTGGCAGAATCGTTAGCACGCTGGGTGAAATGCATAGCGGTATTTCCTGTCTTTACGTTCTGAGTTCAAATTCCGCGCAGGTCGACTTTGGCTTTCATCCTTTCGGGGTCGATAAATTAAGTACCAGTTGCATACTGGGACCGATCTAATCGACTAGCCCCCTTACCAAAATTTTCAGGCCTTGTGCCTATAGTAGAAAGCACCAGTCAAATATTTGCTCTCTTCTTAAAGTCTCAGGCCTGGAGCCCCGCAAAAAACCAGCGTCTCGTTCAAGGGCAAATGTTGTGATCTTGGACATTTACACGTCAAAGAAACTGGGATAACGGCCTTATGAGCCTTAGGGTTCAATAATAAAAGAAATATGAAAAAAGGATTTACAAAAATAAATAAAGCATATTTGATCCCAAAAGAATTTGAAACTGCGCCCTTACCTCTTAAACCAAGATGCATTGTGATAGATTTATTTCTACCTCTACGTGGATTTAAAACAGAGATTGGTGAAAGGTAAAAATAAAAATTGAAGAAGCACAATAATAATAATAATAATAATAATAATAATAATAATAATTTTTGTAGTGATAGTAGCAGAGGTATAAGCAACTTTCTTGTCAACAGAGTTTGTGAGTTTCTGTATTCCATCAATTTAAGGATATATACATATTGCTTATCGTTTTGGGAATAAATCTCAATATCATTTGTTCGCTTTGCGATAACAGAGCGGAGTAGATATATTTGGTAAGTAAAAAGAAAGCAAAAAAAAAAAGAAAAAAAGAAAAATTGTCTCGAGATGTAACATTATAACATTATATTATAAGTCTGATAAATATACGAGACACATAAATATACAGAATCTCTCTCTCTCTCTTTCACACACATGTTCTCAAAAACACATGCAGACAAGGTACACGAATACGCGCACATACACATGCTCTCATAACTCATACGTACATACATAGATACATGTGTGTGTGTGCATTTTCAGAAACATCAAAGCTGACTTACAAAGGATACAAGACTGCATCAATTTTAACACTGAGGTTTCAGGTTGGTCACAATCAATCAGTGTATGAGTTGAGTTTGGTCGAGGTAGTTGCGTAAACCATTACTTACTTAAATTATTTCCTTGTTCTGTTGCTCACACCACGTTTTCTGATTGTATTGGATGTATATACGATATAGATATTGTGGTACAACATTCTCATTGCCGTATTTCATTATTTCATACACTAACTTAATACCAGACTGTAATAACATCCGACATTGGTAGTCGCGGTGTTTGTCAAGCCAATATAGACATGTTCTCATATATATATACACACACACACACACATATATATATAAAATTGTTAATGCTTTTTTTTATTGTCGTAGGATTTAATTCAGAGTAAGTGTCGTTGTGTCGTAGAGGCAATGATTGATTTTATTTTGTTATTTTAGATAAGAATATTGGTTACTTGTCTTGTATTCTTATCGATCTTTGAAATAGAAAATAACATTGATAAATAAAATGTGAGCCTCGATGATGATGTTTGGATTTCGAACAGCGAGATAATATACACGGAGAGAATTGCATATATATATATATATATATATATATATATATATATATATATATATATATATATATGAATAAAAATTAAAAAAATATAAAAAAGGGTTTTGTATGATCGTGTATAGAGGAATATATTATTTAAAAGAGTTCCAACTCTGTCTGTTTTTATGTTTTATTTATAGTGTTATAAAATTAATGTGGGGTATAGAATATGGAATATATAATATAAATTGTAAAATGAAATGAAGTATTGAATGTCTTATTGAATATATGAAATATTGAGTATTAAATATATAAGGACTAGTATATTTTCCTGCCTCATGGCAGTCATCAAGGTCCCGTCTGACAGATGTACTGTCAGTTAGTGTATATATATATATATATATATATATATATATATATATATATATATATATATATATATATATATATATACTGTGTATATATGGGGTGCGTAAGATATTTGAGGACAGATTAATATATATAAGGAAGAGATAGGGATAAGTTAACTAGGCGGGTACCGTACGAGCAGTCAGTTATATAGTCCAGGTTCCGGCTAACCACATCGAGTTGTAAGGAGAGCTTAGGGTTACTTAAAGGGAGCAGATCCACTGTAATTCATCCGATGAGCAAACTCTGAGTTGGATTCGCTGGGTTATAAATATTTGTCCGAGTTTTTATCTATGACAATTGAATACGGAGATTGGCACATCTGCATCTCCGTGTTCTTTGTGATTTTCTTATATAATGTAGATAATGTAAAAATTCAAGCCGTGTCCTCTTGAATCACATCTGCTTATTTCACTATCCCAAATTCCTGTGTAGATGTTTGGCATTGTGTTCCAGGAGAAAAAAAGAAAGCTTGCATTTATATATTTGAGAAGGGACCGTGAGATGTGGCGATTTGGTGAAACTGCTGGAAAATATTTTCTGCCGACTAATTAAAAAAAAAAAGCGCATTGGAAATTTTTTGGCATTATTTATTCACCATTACACGCGTTACATTTGATAATAGGAGCTACATGTAGCAAAAAAAGTGTGATATCTCCTATTGGAAATTCTTCAGACAGAGAATCAAAGGAAGAATATTGATGGTGCCGCTATGTATTCCTCCCGGTTTGCTAAAAACTGTGCCAGCTCACTGCGTTCATATGCTCATACATATTAGCATATGCTAATATAATCTAAGTGATTTTAAACTTTCTGACGTTACCTTTTAAACCATATATGAATTGAGACGTTTGTGTTAGAATATCTAACAGGAATTCTGAGAACGTACTTTTATTCATATTCGTTTAACTATTTTGAAATAATTTTCTATCAATCCAGCTTTGATTAAATCTTCAAAATTATATGTATATCACTGTGAAGTATGAGAGAAAGAAGAGATGCGATATCATAAAAAATTAACGTTATATGTTTCTTTACTCATGTTGTCGATGTTTCTTTAGTCTCACATCAACCCTAAGCACATCTGCGAATGAAAAAGGCTGTTCCTACAACCATCATGCCGTCTTTGGTTTTCAGGTAAAGTATGTACGATGATTTTATCCAGACATACTATGTTTACAAAAATGTTAAAATGTGAAACATGGGAGATTCAGCTGCTATCTCTAGCAGGTCGAGCGAGTACTACATACAAGCACAAGCTCGTTTGTCATCTCGTTAATCACATTAGAAAGAAAATATCTACAATCAGTAAAAAGTAATGTCTGTGTGATATTCCTGGATTCTACTCAAGCATTATCGAGGAGGGATATTAAAATTTACTCTCCAAGCTTTTAGGTTAATAATTCATTCTTGTATGAGCACAAGGCCAGAAATTGTAACGGGAGGGGAAGTCAATTACATCGAACCTCATTACTTGAAAGGATGAAAAGCCAAGTCGACCTCTTCGGAATTTGTGACTCAGAACAAAAACAGCCGGAAGCAATGCTGCTAAGCATTTTGTTCGGCGGGTTAACGATTCTGCCTCTTAGTCGCCTGACAGTTAGGTCAATAATGATGTTTTCTTCATGAATTTGAACTAAGAATTTAAAGGAAGGACGAAATGTCCGCGATAACGATTCTGCTATGTCGCTACCTTAGCAAAGGGAATAATATTACGAAGGGTTACGGAAATGTGTCTGGCTTTAAGGGCGTCGTGAAAGGCCTGGCTGGAGGCCCACGCTGCAATGAATGTATGAATCTGAGAGGGGGAACATGTTGAATAAAATCACAATTAACTGATCTTCTTGGATTTTCTTTTACCCAAAGCCATGAATATTTAAACACCCCTCGTAGTTACTCTCGCAAGGCGGTGATCTGGAAGAATCATTAGCACGTCGAATGAAAATGCTTAACGACATTTCATTCGTCTTTATGTTCTGAGTTCAAATTCCGCCGAGGTTGACTTTATCTTTTAACCTTTTGGGGTCGATAAAATAAGTTTCAGTTGAGCAACGGGGTCGATGTAATCAACTAGCCCCTCACAGAAATTACCGGCCTTGTGCTAAAATTTGAAACTAATATTATTTACACCCGTGTTTCTGCTAATGCAGTGAATTAAGTCATTTGAGTGTCTTATATAATGATTGGCGATGTTTGGCCCAGCACACTCCATACATGGTTCTTATCACATTGAGCCCGACTTCGTTCTTAATCTTTCCGAATCGATCACTATTGGGAGAGAATAGAGGCCGTGGATTGGCGGATTTTTCAGTTCTGGTTTCAAATCCTACTTCAAATTCTGCTTCCTACCACTGTCATTCTCGTGTGGGAAAATAGGGTTTTCGAGACCCGACGAACGATTATTGGCCTCCACTATTAGGTGCGTGTCCTAGTGACTTGAGTTTTGCACTCACGATCACAAGATTGTGGTTTCGATTCGGGGGCCGGGAAGTGAGTTGTGTTCCAGGAGAGAAAAAAAACCCCACCTTATTTTCTGTTGCTCCAGTCCACTCGGCTGTAAATGAGTAACACTGCGACAAACTGGCGTCTCGTCCTGCAGCAATATTGTGTTCTCAATCACTTGTACGCCATGCAAGCCAAGTAAATGACTCTATGAGCTTTAGAACACGAAACGGCCAGTCATCGTCGCTGCTGCTGCTGCTTCTGCTGCTGCTGCTGTTTCTGCTGCTGCTGCTGCTGCTGCTGCTGCTGATGATGATGATGATGGATATCACACAGAGCAACAAGTCTACCGGAGTAACAGGTTCATTGCATTAATTTGAAAGCAGACGGATCCGGCAGTGAAACAGGATATACGCTTCGAAAGAAAATAGTGAGAGAGCTTTTCCCACTTGTACCACTCTGTTGTTCTGTATTTACCCGGATATAAAAGTAATTTTTAGAAAAAACAACTAATTAATAAAAGTACCAACCCAACACTTGTGTACCCTTCCTCTTTCTGCCTTCAGCTGTCACATCTTGGGTCAAGTCTAGGAAGACCGACACCATTTCTGAATCTCTTTGCGGTTATACGGGCAGCTAAAATAATTAGTGAAAGTATGGTACATGCTGATACTAAGCCATTGCTGATTGTGAACGAGGCTGTAGTATATAAAGTTTTATTTCTATTTCACTCTCAACTATTGTACTTATTTCCTGGTGTAGTACAATTACTGAACACCCTACGGGCGGTCTGTTGGCAGAATCGGTAGAGCATCAGAAAAACGCTTTGCAGTATTTATTCTGTTTTTTAAAGTTCTGGGTTCAAATTCTGTTGAGGTTAACTTTGCCTTTCCCCATTCCGAGCTTGAAAGTTTATAACATAAATTACCAGACTACTGATGATGTCAACGTAATCGACCAACACTCTCCTTAACATTGCTGGCCTTGCACCTAAATTAGAAATGGGATTATTATTACTGAGCGGTGATGAAGATTAAGATGATTATTATCAAGGACGGTGAGATCGCAGATTCATTAGTGCATCAGATAAAATGATCAGCGACATTTTTTCCGTTTCTTTTTTTATATGTTCTGATTTCAAAAGCACGCAGGTCGACTTTGCCTTTCACCCTTTCGTTGTCTATTAAATAAAGTACCAGTCAGGTACTGGGGTTGATGCAATCAACTTTCCCCGTCCTCAAGATTGCTGGCCTTGCGTCTAGATTAGAAACGAGATCCTTATTCTTTTCCACTCCAGGTACAAAGCCCGAAATTTTTTGGGGGAGGATGCCAGTCGATTAGATCGACCTCAGTAAACAACTAGTACTTAATTTATTGACCCTAAAAAGATGAAAGGCAAAGTCTTCTTCGGCGGAATTTGAACTCAGAACGTAAAGACAGATGAACTACCGCTAAGTATTTCGCCCGGCGTGCTAACGTTTCTGCCAGTTCGCTGTCATGAAACGAGCTCATTATTACTGAATAACAAAGGGCGGAGGGCTAGCTGAATGGTAAGCACGTCGGATAAAATGATTAGCATCATGTCTTGAAGGTTCTAGGTTCAAGTGCTGCCGAGGTAGCTTTCTTCTATCCTTTCGGGGTCAAATAAATAAGTGCGAGTTGAGCACTGGAGTCGATGTATTCGACTAGCTCTTTCCCAAAATTCTAGGCTTTTTGTCTTTAGTAGAGAGGATTATTTTTACGATTAAGGCTTCGAGCCTGTAGACTTGTTAGCACTCTGGACAAAATGCTTAGCGACATTTCTGGTATTTTACGTTCTGGGTTCAAATTCCGCCGAGGTCGATTTTACCTTTCATCCTTTCGGGGTCGATATAGTAAGTACCAGTTAAGCACTGGGGTCGATGTAAGCAACTTACCCTCTCCTGAGAAATTGCTGGCCTTGTGCCAAATTTTGAAACTAATAGTATCACGCAGAGTATGGCGTTAAGTTGGCAGAATCGTTAGCGCGCCGGGCAAAATGCTTAGCGGCATTTCGTATGTCTTTACGTTCTGGGTTTAAATTCCGCTGAGGTCGACTTTGCCTTTCATCCTTTCGAGGTCTTTAACATAAATACCATTTGAACACTGGGGTCGCTCAAATCGAATTCCTTTATGTTCCAAACCTTCTGGACTTGCGACAAAATTTGAAACCATTATTATTGAACTACTATCTCATGTTTTTTATATTGAATGTCGTCGTTGTAACTGGATGTTTTATGGTAAGTTTCTATTGTAATTACTGTTGCAATTGTAGATTTATTTATTTATTCCAATTCATTGTTATTCTAATTTATTTGTAATCCTTGATTATTCAATACGATGTCGTAATTACACTAGGATTATTGTTCTAGTTAATGTAAATATATCATTATTTAAACTTGTTCTTATTATTTAAGCTGTTTATTGTGTGTGTGTGAACGTATCATTTAATATTGTCAAGCTAGATTTGTTGTTATTTACGAATGTTAATACAGCATAACAACTGCTGTCGCTTCTTGACAGTTGGCATTGTGTGTGTGTGTGTGTGTGTGTGTGTGTATATATATGAGCACACTGCCTATACACGTTAACCTGTATAACCGGTTCAGAAAAAAAGTCTGTTAATAAATTCGCATGTGTTGCTAGGCGTTTGTGGCGTTAGTTTAATTCATCTGATTAGATGACAGAACATTAAAGGGGAAATGGGGAAATAATAGAAGAAGAAAATGAAGTATTTGTAAATAAAAAAGGAATATAAAGACAAAGTAGACGAATAAAGGAAAAAACCCCCAAAAATGTGATGATTCATTAAGTTTTGACAAGTACTTAAGACTGTCACGCAGATAAATGTCTTATTTATTAGATACACGAAGCTTGCTTTGAAGTACAAATATTTTATATTCATGCGTTCTTGATTATGTAACACTCATGTACTGTTGATTATACGCACACAGACAGACACACACATATGATACCAATAAAAGAAGAATTTGAAACCATTGTACGTGTTTCATTTGCTAATAAAATAATTATTTGATTCACTGTCTGAAGAATTTTTAATGGAAAATTTCTTTCATGTTTATCTTATTAGTAAATGAAACACGTGTAATGGTAAATAAATAATACCAAAACATTCCAAATACCTGTTAGCTATATACGTACGCATAAAGGAGTTTACCTTCTCCTAGAAGTTCTAACGAGTTCACTCCCAGTTCATTCACTCCCATTGATTCGCATGTCTGCTCATCCGGAGCTGGGACACCCAAAAATACTATTATTTCGGGCTAGTGCAGACCTGGACACAATAGTGGCTAAAAGGTAGGTCCATAATCTTCAAAACTCTCGAACTCCTGTACCAAGGCCCCATTACCGGACGCTTTTAACGACTTAACCAGGTAAACTCGTTTAAAAATACCTGAAGTGCTATTGGTTTCTGGTCGTCTCCACGTCTGTGGCGCCACTAGTTGTATAGCTGATAGCGCTGAAATGTAGGATCAGTGATGTGCAGCCCTTAATCCACTCAAAACAAATTCATTCATCCATAAGAACTTCTAGAACTCTCGGAACGTTTGTACGGACATACAGTGACAGACTGGGATAGGAGCTGTTTCGGTATATAACCTGAGTCTAAAGAATTTCTCCAGAGGTTGGTTAGAGGGATTGCAAATTGCTGTCTACATTCCTTCATAAGACTAGCGGGGAATCTATCAGGGCCTACAGCAGAATAGTATTTGATCTCATTTATTGCTGCTATGATATCTGAAGCAGTAAAAGTTAGACCCGAGCTTATATGTTGAGAATCGACTTCGTTCACATCCCTTGCCTCAATATCAGTGAGATTACTGAAGACAGAGAAGTATTGTTTCTGCAGTACTTCTGCCATTTCTTTAGCATCATGTTGGAGAATGCCATTATCATCGATTAATGGACCAACGGGTGAGATAGCAGTCCTATTCTTATTTGTATATGAATAGAACACTTTTGGGTGCTGTTTGATTTTTTTTGATAACCCACTGTTCCTCTAAAGCTCTTTGAGTTTCAATGCAGGTTTTCATGTTGGTCTGCAGATGAAGGTTTTCTAATTCCAGCCTTTTCATTGTTGCTGAATGTAGATGCTGTTTGTGGGAGTATCTTAATTGGTTGAATTTTCTCATTAAGTCGTGTGATGCTCCTGATGAATGTTCTCTTCTCTCTAGGAAGCCTGTTTCTGTTTGTGCTAATAAATTTCCTAGGAACGTGTTTTGAGTATGTATAGACGATAATTTCCTCAAAGCGTTGTCAGGTGTTTTCAATTTGAGTGGAACTGAGAGTGGAGGACCAGTCAATAAAAGACAGGTCCTTTTTTAATTGCTCCCCAGTCCGCTTTGTGGAGGTTTATGTTGTCAAATAAGTGCAGTGGAGTGGGATTTACTGCTTTGGTTTTGATTGTCCAGAAATTAAAGTTGCAGAGTACTATGGCGTGGTTCGAGAGGAGAGCCTTTTCAACTGAAGTGCTGTGAATGGAGCTAGAGTGGTTTGTTAATATAAGATCTAGGATCGTTTTATTCTGACTTGTTGGTTCAAGCACTAGTTGTGTCAGGAAAAAATTCATACATAAGATTAAAGAGTAATTCTGCTGCTGATTTATGTGACGTAGTGCAGTTGCCTAACTTCAGACTATTTGTGGGCCAGGTTACACAAGGGAGGTGAAAATCACACATCACCAGTATGTTTCCATAGTTGTTCTTTTAAAGGAAGAACTTGATTTTGTTGAGGCACACACGCACACGTTCAATGTTCGAAATGAGGAGTAAATGGACAGCCGACAACTGATGAAGAGTCGTTCTTTATGTTACTTGTCCTGTTTTCCATTTGTTTCTCTCGTCGATTATGTATTCAACTCGTTTGTTTTCGTATTTCTTGCTGTTAACGGTTTGTGACATCCTGTACCCGTATATGTATATAAATATATATATATATATATATATATATATATATATGTGTGTGTGTGTGTGTGTGTGTGTGTGTGTGTGTACATATAAATATATGTATGCATATATATCAATTATTTTATGTTCATATATATATATATATATATATATATATATATATATATATACATATATACGTATATATGTGTATATATGTACACACACACACACACACACACACACACACACACACACACACACACACATATATATATATATATATATATATATAAATTCAATAATAGGACGAATTCTTTTACAAGAATTTATCAAGTAGCTAGCGTGAAAAAACCTCAAAAGGGAAAAAATCCATCATTTATTCCCGAAATATATATTTATATTTATATAAGGGTGTGAGGCGTTATTATATAGTAATGCCCTTATATAAATATATATATATATATATATATATATATATATATATATATATATATATATATATATGTTTATATACGTATATATATATGTATATATATATGCATGTACATACTCACACGTATAAGTCTGGTATTGAAATACGTATAGAAAACAATCACCCTTTTTCAACATTTTATTACACTTTTATACTTTTTCTTCAACGCTAATAAAAAAAGAAAAAAAAACTATTAAAATATGTCTGGTTGTAGTAATTATCTTGGAATGGCTATTTTACCAACAAAATTCTAACGCTCTCCACCTCTAGGTAAAACCATTTGTCCCAGAGTATTGTATTGCGGTTATAAAATAACGTAGATACATATGAATATGTCCTTATTTTTTAGTTTTATATCGTATTTGGCGAATAATAACGTTGATGGCTTGAGATTATTAATTGCCTGATTAATTGTATCTCAAGTGGCGGTGACAAAATATTGTATGGTAAAGCAAATGTATACAATACATTAATTCTTATTCAAAAGCAATATTCTCAGTTCTTCGCGATGGTGTATATCAGCAAATGATATCCATACGACCGCCACCTCACACACTCATAGAGAGAAAGAAAATAGTGAACAACGTGGTGGTTGGCACTCCGTCGGTTACGACGTCGAAGGTTCCAGTTGATCCCATCAATGGAACAGCCTGCTCTTGAAATTAACGTGCAAGTGGCTGAGCACTTCACAGACACGTGTACCCTTAACGTAGTTCTCGAGGAGATTCAGCGTGACACAGAGTGTGACAAGGCTGGCCCTTTGAAATACAGGTACAACAGAAACAGGAAGAAAGAGTGAGAGAAAGTTGTGGAGAAAGAGTACAGCAGGGTTCGCCGCCATCTCCTGCCGGAGCCTTGTGAAACTTTAGGTGTTTTCGCTCAATAAACACTCACAACGCACGATCTGGGAATCGAAACCACGGTTCTACGACCGCGAGTCCGCTACCCTAACCACTGGGCCATTGCGCCTCCACAGTGAACAACGTAAGTAATTAAAAAAAACAAAAAAGGAAAAAGGAATGGAGTCAAAGCAATGTAGTAGATAAGATCTATTTTCAGCTGAAACTTTACCTGTCACTGATTTTCGCGTTAATGATTCACTGGCAACGACAGATAAGAATATAAAACGCATGTTAGCAAAAGAAAAACCTTTTGATTTGATTTGTGCAAAATGTACAAGTGAATTGTAACAGGTTGTCCAGTGTTTAACTGTTAGGGATTTCAAAATAGTTCAACAGAAATTTTGACTTGTGGCCACAAAACTATGATCATTCTGAACATAGATAGGAAGGGAATCCTATAAACAATTTATATTTATTGTATGAGAATTTGCATATGCTAATATACATTGGATTCAAATTTTGGCACAAGGCCAGCAACTTCGGGGAAGTGGGTAAACCAATTACTTCGACTGCCAATGCCCAACTGGCATTTATTTTATCGACTCCGAATGCAAGGCCGGTCTCGGTGGCATTTGAACTCCAAATATAAAAGAAGACGAAATGCTGCTCAGCATTTTGTCCGGCGTAGTAACTCTTCTGCATGATCGCCGCCTTCATATGCCAATATATATTTGTTTCAAATTTTAGAAACAAGGCCAACAAAATCGTGGCAGGGGTTAAGTCGATCACATCGACCCTAATACACAACTGATATTTATTTTATCAACCTCGGATGACGAAAGGCAAAGTCAACTTCGGTGAAATTTGAACTCAGAATGTTAAGACGGGCAAAATGCCGCTAAGCATTCTGCTCGGTGTGCTAAAGATCGTGTCAGCTCACTGCCTTACTATGCACATACATATTAGCATATGCTAATATAATCCAAGTGATTTTAAACTTTCTGACGTTACCTTTTAAACCATATATGCATTGAGACGTTTGTGTTAGAATATCTAACAGGAATTCTGAGAATATACTTTTATTTATATTCATTAAATTATTTTGAAATAATTTTCTATCAATCCAATATAATTTTCAGACATTGGATATTTATTTGAAACTAATATCTTACAATAAGCGATTAATTTCAGATGACAAATTAATCAATGGATATTTTATTTGTTAAAATATTTGTGCAAGCATTTAGAACTAAATGTGGTTAGCCGTCTAAAAGCTTTGCTATTATTTTATTTTCTATTTATGGCGCAAAATTCCGGTGCAACTGGAAGTGAATTTAATAATATTCTTATTAAAACTCTTATAATATCCGTGTTTGTCCGAAAATATTTATCCAAAAAATGAAATGGATTTTTAGCAATACTTGAATACATATTAAAACTAAAAGGAGCATCATATTAAATAATTCCGAATTTTCTATATTTATATATATATATGTTTCCTTACGTAACTTCTCTTATTGAAGTCACTGCCTTTTAACCTTCATCTAAAAGAGATCGGTTTCTAAGCGAGGGTTGACATCTGAAATACGTGATTGACATACATTAACATTTTTCGCTATGTTATTTATTATAGTCAGTCATTAGTTAGAAGGCATGTTTATGTTCTGTATCTTCTCATGCAGCCAAACTTGTCTACCGTATTCCACTTACATGCCATGGGTGGTCAACTGAAATCTTACCCAAAATGTCGCTCACAGGGATCAAAACCAGAACTACAGCCCTATGATAGATGTATATTGTTGATGACATAAGAAATTTTATAAACTTTCTATCGAATATTTGCATTCTATACTTTATAGCAGTATGTGATGTTCTTCAAGAAACATCATTCCTTAATATATATATATTTTCTATACCATCTATTAGTTATTCTTTTATGTATTTTATTGATTTTTTGAATAAGGTTTTTATGATATATATTTATTTTCTAGAGGGTATAAATTACATTCTTCTTTATTGAATTATTTAATAGTGGTTTTTCTCTAAATTATATACGCACATACATACATACACACGTACATACATACATACATACATACATACATACACACACACACACATATATTATATGTATTCAGTCTTTTATTACACATGCTAACTACTTGTATAAATTATTTGATAATTTTTACCCTTGTATTTATAAAGTTAAATACTCAAATTCTTCAGGCGGATAGTATACATTTGAATTTATTCACTGCTATACTGCTTTGGTTTGGCACGTTGGATGAAGGCATTCCATTTGAATTCTTGATGTATAAAGATGGAACTGAATGTGCATGTGTTTACTTTGTGTTTTCGCTACGTATTGTAGTCTCATAGTTTCTGTATGTTACAGCGACCTTACTAACGAGCTACAAATAACTAATTAATCAACTAATTAAGTTATTAGTTGATTTATTTGACCATTAAGGGTGAAACTCATGGGTGTAACGTTAACTGAAATTTTTATTCACTCAAATGTCTTCCCCTTTTTAAATATATGTATATATGTATTCTCTGAAACGTACATATTTTGTATATTTGCACTCACACACTTAAGGCGTGTGGATTGGGCATTCACCTCTCGATCATAAAGTTGTGAATTTTTCATTCCCGTCAGCGGATTGAGTCTTTGAACGAGACATTTTATTTCAGGTAGCTCCAGTCCACTCAGCTGGCAAAAATGATTTGCATCTGTATTTCAAAGAGGCCAGTCTTGTCACATTCTGTGTCACTCTGAATGTCCCCGAGTAATGTGTTAAGTGTACGCTTGTCTGTTGAGTGTCCCACCACTTGCAGGTTAACTTCACGAACAGGCTGTTCTTTTGATCGGATCAACTGGGGTGCTCGTCGTAACTGACCGAGTTCCAGGCTATATTTACACAAGTGCTCATACCACTTGTCATATATTTTTGTGAAAAATAAATGAATGAATGAATAAGTAGATAAATAAATAAAGGAAATGAAAATATATTCCGCATTCTCGAGATCTCGGCAACACTTCCAAACAAACTGCAATAGTTTGTTGTTTATATAAAGGATCCCATAAAGACACAAACGTCGTGAATGACAGCTCTGAATTTATGATCTTTAATTCTTTGCTTCGCCCACTGATATATATATATATATATTTATTTATCTTTACTAATGCTAAACACACCAACATTACGAACGTCATTATCGACTCGTATCAACATTTACGGGTTACATACTATTTGTTCTGTGGAAGGAACGTGGCTTAGTGGTTAGGTTATTCAGTTTGCGATCGTAAAGTCATGAGTTCAATTACCGGTGACGTGTTGTGACCTTGACCAGGACACTTTATTTCGTGTTGCTCCAGTTCACTCAGCTGGCAAAAATGAGTAGCACGTATATTTCAAAGGGTCAACCTTGTCACATTCTGTATCACGCTGAGTCTCCTTGAGAACTATGTTAAGGGTAAGCGTGTCTATGGAGTACTCAACCACTTGCACATTAATTTCACGAGAAGGCTGTTCTGTTGATCGGATCATCTGGAACTCGCGTCGTCGTAACCAACGGAGTGTCAGTACTATTTGTTCTTGTTACATTCCATTGTGTCCTGCTTAAAAAAACGACAGATATATATATATATATATATATATATATATATATATATATATATATATATATGTATATATATATATATATATATATATATATATATATATATATATATATATATATATATATGTATATATATATATATATATATATATATATATATATATATATATATATATATATGTGTGTGTGTGTGTGTATGTGTGTGTGCGTGCGTGTGTGTATGTATATGCATTTTTGTATATGTATATATATGTGTGTGTGTATACGTGTATATGAACATACATATATATATACAGTATATATATATATATATATATATATATATATGCGATGGGATTCCACAGTTTCTGTGTATCAATGTTTGTATGTATGTGTGTGTTTGTGTCTGTGTCTGACTCCCAACCCCCAACACTTCCCATTCGTTGTAGGTTTGTTTCCGTCCCTGTAACTTAGCGATTTTGGCAAGAAAGATTGATACGATGTGTACCGGACTTGAAAAACTCAAGCACTGACATTGATTTGCTGGACTAAAATTCTTCAGTGCAGTGTCCCAAAATGGCTGCAATCTTAATGACTTAAACAAACAGAAGATAAAAGATACATAAGCCGTGGTTTACTGCTTTTGATACGGTGATGCTTTAGGGTTTTGTCTGTTTGTTTTGTAGAATATGATCAATATGAAATATGTTACTTTGTTGAACGGCCATTGTATTTTGTATTTCAATGGTGTTCGATTTTCGTTTTTGTAGGTGTTAATGGTGGTGTGTGACATGTTATATCTTTGGTGATGGTGGGATTATTGCTGTTGTTTTGTTCTCGTTGTTCTGTTTGTTACTATGAATCACAAGATTCGCACACTCCGCAAATGTGGATTATATCATTGCTGTCCATAGAGAGGAAAAGTGTTTTGTTTTGCTCTTGTTTGTCGCTTCTCATTCTAGAATATTGAAAATAATAATAATAATAAAAAAGCTTTCAGATTAATTAAAAAAAATTTTCTCAATTCCCTCGATGAACAAAGTGTCCTCTTGACATTATGTTACGTAACTGTATATATTTCTATCGTCTGCCATTTGCAAAATTTACGCTTGCTGCAAGATGGCTGTCTGAAAAGTAGGAGGAAGAGGTACTTGCCTCATTGGTGGTGGCAATACCTCAATAACGTAAACAAATATAGCTCTCATTTAGTTTCAGACACGAAAACAGACTAATAAACAACGGAATTTGTGAAAGTAAACAAACATATAGTCTCAAATATTAATTGTTACAGTTCAGATGTGAAATAAACAGAGAAAACAATAGTTTTGAAAACTTCAACTTAAATGGAAAAATATACAGTAGAAACAGTACGAACTTTAACGGTATTTTCTCTTTGTAAAAATTGTGGGTCAGAAGGCGCTCTTCAGTATGAATCAGCTTCAGGTAGGCGAGAAGGGTGGAATGAGGTATCTCGGGAAAAAACAGTCCTTGGTCGAAGAATTTGTTGAAGAACGAGAGGGAAAGTAAGAAACCACTGTGCTGCGAAGATCAAGGAGGCTTACATATGTTCTTGAAAATGCTGCAGGGTTTGCTCTCACTCGACCGAAGTAGGACATATGTAAGCATATACATAACCTTTATGACCGAGGGTGAGGTTAAGAAACAGACAGAGCTGAGGTGCACCCAATAACTGCTCTCTTGATGTTGCTGATGTAATGGGAAAATAATTTCAAGAGGTAGAGTCATAGCTGATGATATTGATTATGATGTTGGCCTTCGGCATCTTGTCCTTTTTGTGATGCACTAAGGATAGGTGATGTGCGTGAAGGCGTCTTGCAATGACATGTGCCTGTTGGAGACTTTAAGGACCGCAAAGACTTGATGACACCGAAATATCACAGAGCTGCTCCCGAATGAGACCCAGCCGAAAGAGCGAAATACAAAATAACCAGACGCCAAGTGCCAAGTTACTAGACGCGTTATAACCTAGGCCTACTTAGGTGTATATACTTACATGTCTGCATATTTTGTACTACATATATATGTTACTTTACGTTATAAGAATGGGCTCTAGTGACAAATAAAGAAGGATAGCTAAGAGTGGGCTGACCAACCAGTAGAGCTTCGAACAAAATTCTTTGCGATATTTGTTTGAAGTTCAAATTCTTTCGAAGTGATCTTTAATTTTCATTCTTTCGGGAACGATAAGATAAAAGTGCCAGGCTCGTGTTGGGTTGGTGTTATCGACTAACTCCTCGTCTCAAAATTGCTAGCTTTATGCTTCGATTTAAAGTTATAAGATTGTATTTACAGCATCCTTCGAGCATCGGAAACAACCCTTTTTATGTATTTATTCCGCCTCTTTACATCTTGAGTTGAAATCCTGCGAAGGTCACATATGTCTTTCATATGATTATTATAAACAAGCCATCTGTACTGTTTGTTCCGCAAGAAATTGCAGAATCGCCTCTCTCGGAGTCGAGAGACTGCCAACATACGTTTAAAGGAGCAAATAGGAAAAATAGAACTTAAAACATGAGGATATATACATATAACATATATCTCATTAATATTAAGCAGAAGTAAGAGAGTGATTCAAGGACGGTGATATCTGCCAGTTATCACTTACCAAATTATTTACATATCGGAGGGTTATAAATTATCACCATTTTATAAGTTTATGACCCCTTGATTTGTAACTGGCCTGATAACTGCTAACACAGGAAAGTCTTGGCCTTTGATTCACTTTGTTACTTCTGCCAAATAAAAATAAAATAAATATATATATGAATATA
>NC_142930.1:120920982-120935982 GCF_046866305.1 Octopus bimaculoides | reverse complement strand
GCAGGAACATAGGAGATGGACATAAGAGATGACGGCGTTCGGCAGTCAAGCCAAGAAAGAAAGATCATGTCTGGCCGAACACCGGTCACGTAGAAGAAGAAGGGGGAGGTAGGGGCAGAGGGATTGACGAATTAGGGGAGAAAGAGAGAAAATCAAAGGGAAAAAGAGAAAAGTACAAGGGAGATAAACGAAGCGGAAAAGTAGGAATTAAAGAAAGAGAGGACCAAGAAATGTGAGAGGTGAACTGAGAAAAAGAAAAGAGGATAGAAGGAAGAAAGTGTGAGGGGGAATAAAAAATAGAGTAAAAGAATTATACAAAATTTAGATATTTACTTACAAGGTAAACGAAAGTGTACGAACGCCGCTATGTGTATATATAAATATTTTTAAAAATGGAACAAAAACGCAGTACAGGACAATGTACACATGTATAAATAACTAAGGATAACATCATTAAATATTAATGATTTTATCAGAGGCCAGCGTATAAAAAATAACCATATCGGTAAAAATTAATATACAAA
The DNA here is from genome assembly GCF_046866305.1 of Octopus bimaculoides. Classification (NCBI taxonomy): domain Eukaryota; kingdom Metazoa; phylum Mollusca; class Cephalopoda; order Octopoda; family Octopodidae; genus Octopus; species Octopus bimaculoides. The sequence goes on along the minus strand of NC_142930.1, from coordinate 120,935,458 downwards.
TATAGGATTATATAGATATATACATATATAAATATGTATATATATATATATATATATATATATATATATATATATATATACATATATATATATATATATATATATATATATATATATATATATATATATATATATATATATATATATATAAATGTATACATATATATATCCGTATACATATATATGCATTTTCACATACATACGCACACGCAAGCATGTATGCATGCATATGTACATATAAACATATACATGCACATATACATACACATATACAATATATATATATATATATATATATATATATATTTGTTTATTCCTTTACTCATTTCAGCCATGCGTTTGCAGTTATGCTGTAATATACACATATATGTATACATACATACATACAGACATAGATATATATACACACACACGCACACATATATATATATATATATATATATGTATACAAACAGACACACACACACACGCGCCCTCCTCCACACACATATTGTCGCTGTTATCATATGAAGCATCTGATTATATCCTTCAAAATTCGGTTCGTTCTAGCTCAAATTTCGATGTGCAACGTAATAACAGATAGTATAGTCAACACCAGAATAACATTTCGTGAAGCGGTAATTATAGATTGCGCTGTTCAATAACTTCCTCAATTAGTGTTCAAAAGAAATAGATCGTGTTCTTAAACTGTACTACCCAAAGGTAAATACATTTCTTGAACACAACCAAGACATAGATCTCATAAGTCGCCATTCGGACTTCATTTCCAAAGTACGTAGTTTTCTTTCCTTTTTATGTTTTCATGCTTCGTTCCTTCACACGCCAATAGAATGGTTTCATTTCTCGTAGCTGATTGTTGACATACATACATATGTACATATGAATACATACATGCATATATACATATATATACCTTTTTATAAACGTATATATATGTATTTATATATACATACACATACGCATATATAAATATGGAGCACTAGGTTTTGTTAGTAAATGCTTAAAGGAGACTCTGGATGAACTGGGATTTTCAGAGAGAGAAATCGACCGGCTGATTCATACATTACATGTGCAATCTGTGAGTGGAACAGTAAAAATATGCAAGACTTTTCTCAAGTTCCAAATGTGAATTTGTCTGTATTTACTACATCCCAAAGATGGAGCCTTGTATCTTTGTTGGAAACCGGTTCCCTCCTCAGTGGAAGATTTATAATAATTAAAAAATAGAAGAGACTTACATACATACATACATATGAAGAATAATAATAAATGGAACAAAACGCATATGATCAATAAGTTCCTTTAATTCCTACATATGTTTCAAAATTTATGTGCACTCTACTCCAAAGAAGTAAGAGGTGCTGGAAATGCACATAAATTCATCGTCAGGGAACCAACTTACAAAAGCAAGACATGCGCTAAATGTTACATACATACATACATACATACATACATATATACATACATAAATACATGAGGTATTTAGGTTGAAGGCTATGTCGGAAAGGTGTGAAAGGTGATATTATCTATAAGGCAATATGCGCGCTAGACATAACGCTGTGTAGGCTGCTAGAAGTAAGAAAGATGAGTGTACATTTGTGCTCATCGTATGACTATCATAAATGGGTCGGTTGCCTTGTTGCACTGGCGTGTCCGAAAGAGGTTTCTTTCAAGATGACGAGGTTGTAGAACTTTTGACGAGTTCACAGAATTTGGGGGTGGAAAAAAAAGGCAGTAGGTAACAACGGTTGCATAATTTCTATAAATGGGGGAATACTATTAACAAAGTCACCTTTATTCTTTCTAATTTTCGCACAAAGTCAGCAGGTTATGAGAGGAAGATGCAAGTTGATTATATCGATCCCAGGACGTGACTGGTACTTCTTTTTACCGACTCCGAAAGTATGAAAGAGAAAGTTGAACTCGGCAGAACTTGAACTCAGAATGTAGTGATCAGCTTTAACAAAGTCATTTTTATTGAGAGGTGTATCTAAAGGGATTCTGCAAAGATTGTGCGGTGATTTAAGAGGGGGTAGACTTTCACATTGTATAGGCTGCCCACAAAGTCTGGGTACACGGGGATTAACACATACTTTAAGAAATTATTATTTTTTATATGTAATTGTTTATGTCATGATTTTATTTACTCCATGTACCCACATGGGGATTAACACATACTTTAAGAAATTATTATTTAATTGTTTATGTTATGATTTTATTTACTCCATGTACCCAGACCTTGTGGACACCCTGTACAATGCACGGAATAATATTTCGCCTTCTCTGATGGCAGTTTCTAATAGTTTGCGTCAGTGCATAATTTTTTCTGTCTTTTTTAGACAGTATTCTCCTTTCCTTATTTTAGCGTAGCATTAAAGGTTTTACTGATTTCTGCATTCATACTCAAAGCACGTGGACATGTCATGGAAGAAAATTTCAATGTGGAATTTAGAATGTCAAATATGAGTGAGAGTGATGGTTAGGTGACAAAGCGGCCAAGCGTATTTGAGTGTTGCTGTTTTAGTCAGAGTTCTTGTAGATGTCTTTAGGGAGAGAAAGAATGAAGTGAAATGAGATAGATGTGTGAAAGCAGAACATGAGAATTTCAAATAACTGTTGGTGATTGCAGAAGTTTGAGGATACAGCATAAGCTCTTCGAAAAATGAAAAAAGGGAGGATTTGAGCTAGATTAATTGAAAGTTGATGCAGCTGAAATTCAGAAGAGAGAGGTGAATGGTGGCGTGAGTGGGTTCGGCGCAGAAGCGGGTACCAACTTCCAATGAAATGCTGGATTATCGAGTGTAACCTGGACATCAGAGAAGGATTAGAAATAGAGGATGAGAGATTTGTATCTGAAAAAGGAAAGACGATATTAACAAAGATGGAAAAAAATAGAAGCAAGCATAATTCAATGAAATGCTGGAGATTGAAAAAGTATGGAAAAAAGCAAGGTAATCTAAAAGGAAATCTTGGAATACATAAAAATAGCATAAAAAAAACATCGAATCGAGAATATTTTACGACATAAAAATTAACATGAAATCGCTAAATGAATTAATGTAAAGAAAATTAATTAAAGAAAATTACAATTGAATTTAGAAATGCAAGGAATTTAAAATATTATGAATTTAAAGTATTCTGTACCATAAAATGAATGCCGTCAAGTAGTTAAATGGCATGAAATCAAGCAAGATGCAATAAAATTGTATGATGCTGTATAACAAGTGAAAATACACAACACCATTCTTGTCGTATAGACAGAGATGAAAAACAGAAAAGTGTTGAAGACTTTGAAATTAATGCAAATGGTTGGGAAAATTCGTGCAAAAGTAAAATAAATAGTGATTTACAACAGGAATACACTTTATGCAAAATTATTTTGAGAAATGTTTAAACTTCATTTCAAAACTAATACATTTTGTTGTTTAGGAATGACTAATAATTAGTTTGAACATCTCATACATTACTCGCCGTGTTCTTTCTTGTTTCTTTTTTTTTTTGTTTTGTTGTCTTTTACTTGTCTCGGTTATTGGACTGTGGCCATGCTGGGGCACCGCCTTGAAGGGTTTCAGTTGAACAGATCGATCTCAAAACTTGCTTTTTAAGGCTGGTACTTATTCTCAGAGATACGGACGTAAACAAACCAACGCCATTTGTCAAGCGCTGAAGGGTCTGAGCTTACAGGGGATGCGTTTTGAGCGGGGGTGCGTTTTGAGCGGGGGTGCGTTTTGAGCGGGGATGCGTTTCATTCTCGCACAATACAATGTATTACCCTTTGCTCAACTCCACTCACTCGTAAATGAGTATCCCTGCAACGGACTACTTTCTTATTTTAGAACAGTTGTTCTCAAACGGTGCATCACAACGGGTAACTAGGTGCAGAACGAATTTAAAGAAAAATAATTGGTAGCTCTAGAAAAATCTATACTAATGCATGAAACATATTTAAAAAAAAAGCCTGATATTCACAATTTTGCTATACACAAGTGTGATTAATAAAAGAAGAAGGTAAGTACAGTTTTCTATATATATTTTTCCATAGAAAAAAATACATAGAAAGCTGTAACTTTTAAACCTATTTTTTCAAACTTTCCATGCGAGGTGTGCCAGTATATTTTTTCTTTTCATTTCCAGTGCAGCATGAAATCAAAAAAGATTAACAACCATTGCTTGGAACAAAACCGCAAAATCATGGAGCAGGAAAAAAAAAAGAAATTGGGTTGTGATACATTTATTTATTCATGTTATTTTTGTTGAAACTTTCCATGTGAGGTGCGCCGGTAATTTACCACGTTGAACTCTAGTGAGCCACATAATAAAACAGAAAATAGAACAACCAGTACTAATACCCTAAGAAAAAAGAAACAGAAATTAGATTATGTGCCATAAATGCCTTTTAGAAGAGTTATTACTACAGCAATGGCGACGAGTTGGCAGAATCAGAGCGCAGGAAGGCGGTGAGCTGGCAGAAACGTTAGCACGCCGGGCGAAATGCTTAATTGTATTTCGTCTGCCGTTACGTTCTGAGTTCAAATTCCGCCGAGGTCGACTTTGCCTTTCATCCTTTCGGGGTCGATTAAATAAGTACCAGTTACAAACTGGGGTTGATTTAATCGACTTAATCCATTTGTCTGTCCTTGTTTGTCCCGAGCAGTAAAGAAATAAGAAACGTTACCACGCCGCGCGAAATGCTTAGTGATATTTCGCTTGTCTTTACGTTCTGAGTTCAAATTCTGCTGACGTCAGCTTTGCCTTTCATCCTTTCGGGGTCGATAAATTAAGTACTAGTCATGCATTGGGGTCGATGTAATCGACTTAATCCCTTTGTCTGTCCTTGTTTGTCCCATCTGTATGTAGCCCCTTGAGGGCAGTAAAGAAATAAGAAAAATTAGCACGCCGGGCGAAATGCTTAGCGGTATTTCGCCTGTCTTTACTTTCTGAGTTCAAATTCCGCCAAGGTCGACTTTGCCTTTCATCTTTTCGGGGTCGATAAATTAAGTACCAGTTGGGCGTTGTGCCTAGAGTAGAAAAGAATCAGCGCGCGGGGAAAACGCTTATCGGATTTCTTTTGCCTTTTTATGTTCTTAGTTCAAAATTGCGCCGAGGTCGACTTTTGCCTTTCATTCTTTCGCGATCACTGAAGTTATGATATTGATGTCCTGATCCTCCAAATTTCAGATCTTGTGTCTGCTGTAGAAACAAACAAAAAAAAAACAAAATATTACGACAGTAAATAATGGTTCCAAATTTTGCTACAAGTTTTGGGGAGAGAATAAGTCAATTACATCGATTCAAGTGTATAACTGGTACTTAATTTATCGACCCCGAAAGGATGAAAGACAAAGTCGACCTCGGCGGAATTTGGACTCAGAACGTAACTGCAGACGAAATACTGCTAAGCATTTCGCCCGGCGTGGTAACGATTCTGCCAGCTCGCCGTCTTACTCCAGTAAATAATGATTAAACTAATAAGATCACATGCTGGTTGTTGATTAAAGTTATTTCGCCTCAAGAGGCCAGTTATCCGATTTCCAGGTTGTATAAGTGACCGAGATCACAACGTTCCTGTTGAACTGGGCGCTGGTTTGTTACAGGGATATCATTTACGATTCAGTGGAGTTGAGGAAAAAGTAAAAGTAATGCATTGTTTTGCGCGGGAATAAAACGCACCCCCGCTCAGGGAATCGAAACCCCGATCTAGCAATCATGAGTGCAACACACCTTATCATTCGGCCACGCGCAAGCTTGGCTGTTTGTTTCTGAGGAACTAATTACTATTTCAAATGAGAGGGTATGTTATAGACGTTACAGTAAGTTATTACTGGGTTTCGCTAATACGATTGGAAAACATAAGAACATTACATTATTTCACCCACAAAGCAACGTCTGACTTCCTGAGTAGCAAATAACTAAGGAAATAATGCTATTTTGATTTACAACCACTTCACTTGTGTTTGTAAAATAATTCATTCATTGCGTGTTTACTTTGATGTATCGGTGATATAATTAAACACCACAGCAATACAAGTGTTTGTCTCATGACCAAGGTCATCAGGAGGACGGCATCTCTAAACTACAAGCTAGTAATGAACGTTTATTCGTTTTACTCTATACCAAATGAACAAAAGAACTGTACCTATTTACAGTAAAATAGGGCAACTCAGCGAAAATTACGTTTATTTTCCATGGGTCGATTCAGCAAGGTGATTCCAAATGAATAAACATCTGTGTTGGTTTAACACAATACTCACGGTATCTAGTGAGTAAAGGCGCATTGCCCACTGGTTAAAGTGTTCGGTTAACGAGCATAATGCCGTTAGTTCAGTTCCTAGTTAGGGAAGCATTTCTTTTTCCGTTGTACAACCATACTCAGCTGAAAATGAGTATCATGCAAATGCTGATGCAGCGTTGTCACTTCTAAGTTTTCATATCCTGGGTTTGTCGTCGCTGTATAAGAGAGTGGAGGTGATGCCTATGTTAGCTCGTGACTACAGAGGCACCTAATACGATTAGTGAAAAGTATGGTACAAGCTATACAAAGCCATACGCGTTTGCGAGTAATGGCTGAGGCCTTAATGGTATTCCATATCATTTATCTTTTCTCTTTTCTTTACTTGCTTCAGTCATTGGGCCGCGGACATATTGGGACACCACCTTGGAGGTTTGATCGAACAGCTCGCCCCCATGTTTTTTGAAAAGTCTCTTTTGCCGACCCACTTTTATATATATTTTCTTTTTCTTATTTTCAGTCATTGCACTTCGGCCATGCTGGAGTTCCACCTTCAACTTTCTTTTTCTAAGTCGATCACATTGTTCCCAAATGATTATTTTGGTCTGATGCAGATTTTATTGCTTTCTATTTGTGATCACTAAGTTATCTTTTTCACATACAGACATGAAACTCAATATATCAGTTTCCATTAGAACAAAATAAGCATAAACGCACACACACACACACACACACACACACACACACACACATTTATAGAAGGCAAAGAAGTCGAACGTTTGAAGTCATTCTCATCCTTTTCTCCGAATAAAGTTTAATAAATATGTACTCTAATAAAATGTATTGAGTATTGAGTAATTTAATATTAAACTGTCGGTTTAATATATATATAATGATATAAAAAAAACAAACATTAATATATACACACACACACACAACACACACACACACACACACACACACACACATATATGTATATAAGTATATGCGAATAAGTTTGCAAAATTAAGAAACGCACTCAATTCATATGTATATATGCATAGATACATGCACGTATATTTGTGTTCCTCTTTCGGTGAAATGTGTAAACGTTGGCAATAGAAGCGATAAACCTGTGCTTTCGAACAAACATTTCATACATGATATGTGCTCTGTCCTAGTTGCAATAACCGCCTATTGTCACTCTTATAATCATAAAGTGAATCAATGATTAGGTCATTAATCACAAAATTCAAACAGCAAAAAAAAGTCAGTCAACTTAATACAACTTACCACATAGTGATTGAAATGCAAGACCAATAATATTTTGTTTCTGATTTAGACATAATTCTTTCATTCTTTCAATTTGTTTTAGTGAATTGACTGCAGCCATGCTGGAGCACCGTCTTTATTCGAACAAATCGACCCCCAGGACTTATTCTTTGTCTAGTACTTATTCTATCGGTATATTTTGCCGAACCGCTAAGTTACGGGGACGTAAACACACTTACATCGGTTGTCAAGCGATGGTAAGTGGGTGGAGACAAACACAGACACACATATACATACATACATGCATGCATACATACAAATACACATATATATATATATGTACACGATGGGCTTCTTTCAGTTTCGTTCTACCAAATCCACTCATAGGTCTTTGGTCGGCCCGAGGCTATAGTAGAAGACACTTGCTCGAGGTGCCACGCAGTGGAAGTGAACCCGGAACCATGTGGTTGGTAAACAAACTACTTACCTCACAGCCACTCCTGCACCAACAATTTGAGAGAGTGGTGGTGGTGAGGTCTAGTTGACTACATCGATTCAAGCACTTGACTATTACTTTGTGTTACCGATCCGGAAAATAGGAAAAACCCAGCTGATTCCAACACGGTTTGAAATCAGATTGCAAAGATCCGTAACACACAACGCAAAGTAATTTTTCCAATTTTTCCAACTCTCTAACGATTCTGCCAATCCACCGCCCTTACAGCAATATTACTTTCAAATTATGATACGAGGCTAGCAATATTGGGAGTGGGATAAGTCGATTACATGGACCTTAATACTCAACTTGTACTTATTTTATTGACTCCAAAAATATGAAAGGCAAAGTCGAACTCGGCAGAATTCGAATTCAGAATGTCAAGACGGATGAAATACCGCTAAGAAATTTGTACGGTCTGCTAGCGATTCTGCCAATTCGCCGCTTTTAATCACAGTAATGTTGATAATGATGTTGATATGAAGAGCTGAAATCCATCTCCGTTTACTTTATTAATTAATGACCAGCGTCTTTTCGATTTTTTTTTTCTTATCAGTATATAGCTTGGATGTTAACTGCAACATTGTGGGGCAATACGGAAATGACTCGTTTTAGCAAAAGTTATTTTAAACAAATAATATAATTCAAACAAGAGCACTGAGAGAGCGCAAACTTCCGCCAAGGTAACACCGACATCCTCTCAACGATTAGCCGGAGATTATGTTTAAAAGGAGAATATCTGAAATAAATTTGACTGCTCTCACAAACGAGAATACTAAAAATGAACCTGATTGCTCTCAAAAATTAGGTAAAAAAAAAAACCCGGAAAAATAATCTAGAATCCTTGTCCGGAACCGAATTGATCCCCAAATCTAATCAGTTTGTGCCAGTCATGGGGCCAAACATTCCTGGAAGTTTCATCCGAATCCATCCAGCGGTTCTTAAGATATCTTGTTCACAGACAAACAAACAAAGAAACAAAAACGACTGAAAACAATACCTTCGCTAAGGTGGAGGTAATAATAGGAAGAAGATAGAAATGCAATTTCAATATTCGATCGTTACTATAATGTGTGTATTTGGTCCCAGAAATCGTATATCATAACTTTGAAACTTTGTGAAAACTATTAAGGCTATTTAAACATTTGATAACCTTCAAGGTACATGAATGCAAATTATTTGAAATTGAAATTATAACTAAAATAGCCGTTAAATTCTACGGTGCGGATACATTAGAGTGTAAATAAATATTCATTAATCATATGCTGTTAGCAACTCAACGACATTCGTAATTATTTGCAAGATAACCAAATTTGATGTAATTATATTTGGTGGTTTAAGGAAATAAAATCTGGCGGTTTACTAGAATAGACATGAAACTACGTTAGAATAATTAGATGATGGCTTTAATTACTTTTCCTTTCTCTCGAAACATTCATATTTATAATTGTTGGTTGTGCACTCACTTTAGGTTTAAGCATTATATGACCATTTTATGATTAATTTCAGAACGCTAAAGTGGTTTTAAGAATTATTTGAATACCTTATTCCGAGAATAATTTCATACCCAAGATATCATGAATTATTTGGAGTTGAAAGGCTTTTTTTTTTTAATTATAAAATTATTTTTCTAATTAGATAGGCGTAAGTTATAAATCTTAAACATTGCTATGATTTGCACTTTGTTTCACTGCAAACATTAAGTATCATTTCATTTATTAAATTAGAACCAGAATTTTGACAGTGAACTTGTAAACGTCCTATACTATTCTGTCAAGAGTTCATATACTTACTTATTTTCCTTGCATTTCATTTTTAATTTTCTAACGTAATAAATGCATTCCAAATTTATTTGTAGAGTCAAGAAGAAGAGACAGTGGTCACGACCTTTAAGGGCACTCCGAGAAAAGTGACATTAATGCCGTTGACATTAATTGCATTTTTACACAAGTATCAAGAAGGGTTTCACAAATATTTTGTCTCACGCCAAACATCAATTAAAAAAAAAGGACGTCCACGTCATGAAAAGAAAACACGCACGCAGAAACACACACATACATACAAACATTTATATTTACATGTATATTTAATAGAAATTGTAATTAAAACTTACTGCACGTTTATGAAACTTAATACTAACTTAACAATTCTGACGCCCCACCTTCAGAAACTGGTTTACAACAACACTTGTATAACTGAGTATTATAGCTATCTAAAAATCTGACAACCACTGCATCCACACGATAAATATGGCTAGAAAGCGTTTGGTCCAGGGACGTGCCGCCGGGGTAGGAAAGGTAGGTAGTGCCTATCCGGAATAAAATAGATCGAGTGTAAACTTTTCATTTTATGGCAAAATATGCACCTAATTCAATAAAATGATGAAGGTTACTCTGATTATTATGGATAAAATGCAAAATATTTTCTTTTTCTTTGTAGATTAGGTAGGCATAATTCATCCCTGCTTTTCAATCTCAGTATTGAAGCTACGCATAGTACTGCTGTAGTACACGTGCTGCGTACATTCCCACAACAACGTTTTCTTTTTTACATGTTTTAAAGGCAGAAGTAAATCTTCCGCTCGGGAAGTAAATCTTCCGCTCGGGAAGTAAATCTTCCGCTCGGGAAGTAAATCTTCCGCTCAGGAAGTAAATCTTCCGCTCGGGAAGTAAATCTTTCGCTCGGGAAGTAAATCTTCCGCGCGCCTGTGCTTCGTTCATTTTTTCGTGTTTTACTACATAAACGTCACCAACAGCCTACCCTGAGTAATTAAACACGGCACGTGCCTGGTTTCGTCATAGTTCTGGAGTAAAATCACAAACAACCACCACAAGAATCATAGCAATATTAGTGAAATGTTCGTTAAAGGATGCAAACTATCAGAAGAGCTTTCGTGCCGAACGAAATGCTTAATGGCATTTTTGTTCGCTTTTAACTTCCGCCGAGGTCGACTTTACATTTCATCCTTCCAAGGTCTATAAAGTAAATACCAGTTGAACGCTGGGGTCGACGTAATCGTTACATCCACCTCCTCCGAAATTATTGGCCTTTTGACAAAATTTGAACCAATGATGATTTTTTTTTCTAATATCACAACGATGAAATTGCCATATCAACGCTATCGGAATTTCAGCAAGGAATATAAATACATGTACACATATTTTTTTTTCATCGCGATCCTTTGTGTCAAAGAGCATAGTCTCGAAATAACAAAGACTTTGCATTCTTCCCGAGCGTTAAACTATTACACCTGCTTGTCTTCGTCTTTTGTTTTCTGTAAATTTGAACTACACATACACACGCACACACACGCACACACACAAACACACACACACACACACGCACACACACACACACACACACACACACACACACACGTCGCTGTCTGGTGAGACGCTTGTTTCCTGAACACATGACTACGAGTGCAGTCCCAAAGCGTTACAGATTGTGCAAGTGTCTTCTACTATAGCCTCAGGGCGACGAAAACCTTGTGAGTAGATTTGTAGACGGAAACTGGAAGAAGACCGTCGTATGTATGTATGTATGTATGTAAGTGTTTGTGTGTGTGTGCATAAATCTATATCTGTGTGTGTGTGTGTGTATATATGTTGACCTTTTATAGTTTATGAGCTTCAGCCAGAAGCCGGGGCGGTGCTGGAGCACTGCCTTTCAATGTGTTTAGGTACTTCTTGCGCACATGTTTTGGTGAAGAATAGTGTTGGTCGGAGCTGCTCTTCTCTTTGCCTCCTGCCGCGGTGTGGTTGTATCTGGGATTTCAGATACAAAGTTGTCCAGACGCTCTTAGATAATCTCATGTATTCACACACATATGTATTCATATATATATTCATGTATTAACTGTATATACGTATATATCATATCATATCATATCATATCTATCTATCTATCTATCTATCTATCTATCTATCTATCTATCTATCTATCTATCTATCTATCTATCTATCTATCTATATACATGTATATACGTACGAGGTCTGATCAATAAGTATCTGGACTGTTGCCATAGAAACGAAGTTAAAACAGATGGAGTAAAGACGCTTGGTCCAGATTGACCTTGAACACTGTTGTGCATGCACACTAACTTTTGATGTTCTAACGTCCGCTGTTTACAGCAGTGCTTCGAAAGAACTTGTGTAGCATTTCATCGTCGCATTGACGAAACCAGAGAAAGTCGTCAAATGCGATAACTGCTCAGAGGCCTGCGCAAAGTTGCAAAAAGTATATGGAGAGGAGGAGTGTATGAACAGCACACAAGTGTACAAGTGGTTAAAATGTTTCCAAAATGGCCGAAAAAATGTCGATATTGACGAGCGTTCTGGGAAACCCGCAACCAGCAGAACTAAGAAAAACATCGCACATGTGCATGCATTTGTGAGGGGAAATCGTCACACCACCATCGGTGAGTTATCAGAAGATTACTTACGGTCAGTCCAGTGCATTATCACTGAAGATTTGGGTATGAGACGCGAGTCTGCCAAGTTTGTGTCAAATCTACTTTCGGCAGACCAAAATGGCCTTCGGGTTTCAGTTGCATAAGACCTCTTTGATTATGTCGTGAACGATGAAAACTTCTTGGAAACTTTGCTTAGGCCTTTGAGCAGATATCACTAAGGGTTTGGCAAAAAATGATGCAGATTCTCTGCTCAACTTTCTCTATCGTGGTCAATGAAACGATATCACGCTACACACCTTCCGTCAAAGAACTGCTGTAAACAGAACGAATAGGGCTAGAACGTTAAAAATTAGTGTGCCTGCACTGCAGAGTTCAATGTCAGTCTGTGCCGAGCGGTTTTACTCTGGGTGCTTTAGCTTCGTTACCATGGTAGAAGTCCGGATACTTATTGATCAGAACAGGTATTTATCTAAATATATATGTGTGTATATATATATATACATATATACATATATATACGCATTTACGCATGAATGTATATGCGGATAGCAGACACAAAAGGGGCACACGTTGATTCGCTTACAAAGAAAGTAGACCAGAGACGTTGATTTTCTGAGAAATCCTATACCCATGTAATTATATCCTGCATAATTTTCTTTTCGTGGCTGATGTCATCGCTGCTAGCAGGTGGAGCAAACCGGTTTTGGAAATTGTGTGGTGTCAAGACAGTTGAATATTGTTTATCTTCCTTCCTTTCTACCTAAAGCAAAATTCTGTCTTAAAAGATATATAAAGGATATATGTAACATTATATAGCAAGAAATATGACAAATTAATAACTGCTGTCAATAGATAATGGTTCATTAATGAAGTGAAAGGTTACTGTCCTCTGTATGTTTGAATGCATGTCTGCGCGTATGTATGTAGCAATTGTTGTATGTATATATGTATGCATGTATGTATATGTTATGGTTAGTATTAATAAATGTGTATAAGCTTATATTCGTGTATGTCTATACGTTTGTATATATATATATATATATATATATATATATATATACTTTATTTAAAAGCAGCAGAAATATAACAAAAAAAAAAACCGTTACTCTGAGTTTCACGTTCCCGTTCATCGGAAACAAAACTGTCCAATGAACGGGAACGTGAAACTCAGAGTAACGGTTTTTTTGTTGTATTTCTGCTGCTTTTAAATAAAGCATATTACTCTACCTCTGGTATTTGAGTACTCTTTTTTCCACCTTGTTGCACATTTCATGTGCTTACTCCGGTATATATATATATGTATATATATATATATATATATATATATATATATATATATATATATATATATATATATATACACACCATTTTACTCTTTACTATCTTTTACTTGTTTCAGTCATTTGACTGCGGCCATGCTGGAGCACCGCCTTTAGTCGAGCAAATCGACCCCGGGACTTATTCTTTATAAACCTAGTACTTATTCTATTGGTCCCTTTTGCTGAACCGCTAAGGGACGGGGACATAATCACACCGGCATCGACTGTCAAGCAATGCTAGAGGGACAAACACAGACACACAAACATAAACACACACACATATATATATATGCATATATACGACGGGCTTCTTTCAGTTTCCGTCTACCAAATTCACTCACAAGGCTTTGGTCGGCCCGAGGCTATAGTAGAAGACACTTGCCCAAGATGCCAAGCAGTGGGACTGGACCTGGAACCATGTGGTTAGTAAGCCAGCTACTTACCACACAATCAATCCTGCGCCTATATATGTATATATATATATATATATTTCAGTTTCCATCTGCCAAATCCACTCACAAGGTATTGATAGTTCCGGAAATATAGTAGATGACGCTTGCCCAAGGTGCCACTTAGTGGGATTGCATCCGGAACCATGTGGCTGGAAAGCAAGCCTCCTACCACATAGCCATGCTAGTGCCTACACAAACACACACACACACACACACACACACACACACACACACACACACACACACACACACACACACACACACACACACACACACACATATACATATATATATTTGGATATATACGTGGTCTGA